>NC_047557.1:78172112-78204612 GCF_012275295.1 Melopsittacus undulatus
CTAATGGATATTGTTGAAGCTATCATACTTGCAATATTTCTAATTGCACTGAGAATATTATATGAGCAGCAGAAATAATTTGTTCAATGTGTAGAGTTCTTACCTAGTTCATAGTGTTTTCATTCTTTCTGTATCTTAAACTACCTATAAAGTAATATTTGGTCTTAATTCTTGTCTTCAAATCTTTTCTCTCAGGACGTTAAATTGGGACCACTGTTGTTTCTGTAAGCAGTGGAAATTATTGAGTCCTGATTTGATGTCTTCACAATGAAGTATCTTCCAATCCAGGACAATCACTTTTTTGAATCAGCTTTTATTATATGGCTGTTTTTTTAAGCAATCTGATTCTGGGATTTTAGGGCTGGCTGAGTAATGTCATGTCAGCTGTCGAGTGTGGTGAGTACAGACCCTTTCAGCTTGCTTAGTGTTCTTAACACGGTGAATCACAGTTCGTTTACCTATGAAGATGAAAGCCTAATGGTTTATTATGCTTTATTTTTCCTAGTGATGAATGAGAAGCCTTTTTTATTTCCCTCCCCTCAAAGCAACAAACTTTGCATTGTACAATCATCCCTTTCTCTTCTTGTCATCAATAATTCCATTCTCAAATATCCCAGCTACTCAAAATATTTCCAAGAACTTTAGCTAAAGGAGTGCTTATACCAGATGTATTGGAGCTACCTCATAAAATAAAACTGTTAAATATGTGGAATAAATTTCAGTTCTCAACAAGCATGAAAATCCTCAGTTAAAGATGTCTTCCCTGTTGCCCTTTGCGTTTCAATAGGGGTTTATCTTGGAGTGCCTTCTGAGTTGCAATTGTCATTACAACAACCTGCCCTTTCCAATACTGTTACTCAAAGTACTCTGTCAGAATTAGTCTTCATCATATAATGGTGTCCCCACCCATGGCAGTGTGGTTGTAACTAAATGATCTTTAAAATCCCTACTAACACAAACCATTCTATGTCTGTGAATCAATAATATTAGGTGTTATACTCTTACGTTTAGGTTCCATTGTCTGAGATGACAGATATCACAAAAGATGATCTATTTATGACATCTATTAGAACCTTTCAGTCTCAATGATTCTACACAGCTTTACAATTCATATAAAACCAGGTTACTGTAAATCTTACAAATAGATAACTCTGATTGTGCATTATGAAATAATGTTAAATGATTTTTTTTTTCTGTGACGGATATTTGCTAACTCCTTGGATAACATGCTTGAATAACTACTTGTAAAAGAAATAATGCTGCATGAGAACTTTTAATGTATTGTGCAGTTATCAAGTCATTAGAACAGAGATGGTGTTTAATGACTATACCGTACAAAAGTTTAGGGAAGGATGCTTCATTTAACTGGAGGCTCAGATGCAGCATGGCTATAGTTACATGACCAAAATGTCAAGCTTCTATGATATTGCCTTCCAACTTGCAGGTAGGCTTTCCCTCATTTCAAAGGTTGATGAATCATACCACGGTGTGGTATGGACATCACTGTAGGCATGTTCTTCCAAAGCTGATGTACACTACATCCTCTGAAGTTCTGTGCACTGACTATTCATGCCCACAAAAAAAATGTGTGGCTAATCTGAAAAATTTATATAATCTGAAAAATTTATATCCTAATCAATACTAACTTTAAATCTTTATGTTCTTCTGCTGCTGTTATGTATGCCTTAAATTTCAGATGCTACCATGTGAAATGTTTAAAAAAAAAAAAAAAGACTTTTTGATATGGACTTGCATATTCTTTCAGGAAAGAAATGGTACATTACTTCCTAGGAAACAGAATTTGGATATTTAAAATATTAAAGAACAAGCTCGGAAGTGTACTTCAACTTCCATTCTAGTTTTAGGAAACAAATTATGGAAATGTAAGTTTATTCATATTGCTAACTTCAGACATCATGAAACTTTGCAGAAAATAAAACTGTGAGAACTAACTGACATAGTTAATCTCTTAGAACTGTTAAAATCATACAGACGTCAGATGACTGTGGAAATTAGGTGCCTACTGCACTGTAACCTCTGCCTGCATTATTAATTAGTGTAAGATTGTATTAGAAATAGAATGTGCTCTCTCCAAGAGCCGATATGTTTTAATTTATCACAGAAAGACAAAAACCTGAGATTATATTTTGACAAACATTCCAAAGTTTGAATGCAAAATTGAACCTTTTATGCTTTTCTTCCTGCAGCTTTCCTGACTCTTTTTTCCTCATTGGGTATTCCTCCCAGCACTTGACTGCTTCACAAGCTGAATTGTCATCCCACAGTCACAGGACGTTGAGGAGTTCAGCCCTTCTCTTATGCTAAGACAAGGAAATCTGTGGTTTATTTCATCAACCATGTATGACACCTGTTTGGTGTAAAAAGAGCATATCTGAGAAATTGCCCATTGCTTTAAAAGGGATGGATGCTCTTAGCGTCCTACTCTGTAGAGCCATATTTTCCTTACAGGCGTACAGTTTAATTTAACACTTTAAAGTAGCTCTTTAAAGAGCCATTATTGTGCTGTCAAGCCAAAAAGAAGTGTTTAACTACACTACAATTTTCAAATTCTCCTGTTTCAGACAAACCAAGTCTACCCTTGTACTCTGAATTTATTTCTGAAGTCTCAGGGAGGTTTTTTTTCCCTGATATATCACAGGCAAATAACTTGGTTTTGCATCTAATCACATTTGAAGACAAAATAATCACTTTCTGCCATCTGTTTTTGAAGGATAAAATTAATTCCAACTTCATATCCTTCAAATGCGAGTCCTACTGCTTCTCTCATGAGTGAGAAGGAAATTACTTCTCCATCCTCCTTTCATTAGACAGTTCTACTTAAACAAATTATTTTGTTAATTTTATTTTTTTTAATGATAAAAGGCCATGCAACTCATCATATTTGCCACTCAAGGTGCAAAAATTACCTCAGATTATAGGTGTGAATCTGCTCAGTTGCTCATGCCTGCTGGATATCTGCACAGTTCTCAACTCTTCATATCTTTATCTCTGCTCACAGTACTCATAAAATCTATATCTGTGCTGTCAAGGGAAATCCAAGGACTAGCTTTCACAGAACAAGAGTAAAGAGGAATCTGCAGCTATGTAGAATGCATAAAAAACTTCATTTCTGCTTTATGAAGTTCCATCTATTCTCCACTTTCCTTGTATAATATTTACTACTCTCAGTGATAACTGCACTACAGAGGATATTGTTATCTAAACTGAAAAATTAGAACAAATGAAATTATTCTATCTGGTATAGAAACATCTTCTACAGAAATGCATTTTTGCTGCTCCTGGAGACGAAACTGAACCATTTTCTTCTGTTGAAACATTGGCTTATTTGGAGCAGTGCCTGATTTTTAGTATTCAAGTAGTCCTACTTCTCATTGTAAGGCCTTGACCAAGACCTTCTCTGTCTCAATTTCTGCCAAGGAATCGGTCCTGTTACTTTTCTTGAAGAGCTATACGGATGAATCTCTCTTAGAAGATCCCTATTCTGTATTTTCCACTTATCTTGAAGCTTACGTATCAGACATAGAACCATGGAATGATTCAGAATGGTTAGGGCTGGGCATCAGTGAAATGTTTTGTTTAGATTGTATTCTGACTTCTCAGGCATAAAGAAGGCTAGTGACTATGACAAAATATTAAATACCCAGAGCACAGTTACTTTTACTGAACAGTTTTCATCTCCCTCATAGTTGGTAACAGTCATCAGCATTACATGCCTGAAGGATACACATCAGCTGTTAGCACAATTAAGTATCAGTATTTCCATAATGACATGATATTCTCCATGATCTCTTACACCTGAGCCATGCTGCATGACTCTCCTTTCTGGAGCCTTTAAGTTCTTAGCTGAAGTGGAAATTAAAAAGGTGGAGGTAGACACACACCAAACCATCCCTAAGCCAGCAGGAGTCTTCTCTCCTTGGAAGCGGGCTGGGCAGAATCAGGCAGCTCATGATCAGCCAGTTAGTCTTCAAGCCCCAAGACAGGTAAAAAGAACCCCCATATTAGCACCTTCAGTGTTTGCAAGATTATTTGGTCTAAATACTGGTAAAGGAAGGACCAAATTGTAAGCTTTTTCCCCACACTTTTTCCCTGTTTTTTCCCTTTTCCCTCTTTTGCACATTTCTAAACCTTTCACTGTCTAAAATGTCACCTGTAATATTTGCTGATCTCCTAATAAAGAATGAAATATACTGCCCATAACCAAAAGATTCTCCTGTCCTTCCTGCATTCATGCAGCTACTAGAGAGGGTCCAGGGGAGGACCACCAGGATGATCAGGGATTTGGAGTAACTCTTATGAGGAGAGATTGCCAGAACTGTGTCTGTTTAGTCTAAAGAAGAGGAGACTGAAAAGGGAGCTCATTAATGCAGATCAATATCTCAAAGGCAGGTGCCAGGAGGATAGTTCCAGACTCTTTTCAGTAGTGCCCAGCAACAGGACACAAGAGCCATAAACTAAAACACAAAAAGTTTCACTTCAACATGAGGAAGAATTTCTTTACATTGAGAGTAGCAGAGTACTGGAACAGGCTGCTTTGGATGGTTGTGGATTCCCCCTCTCTGGAGACATTCAAACCCTGCCTGCATGTGTTCCTGTGTGATCTGCTCAAGGCGGCCCTGCCTTGGAGACGCGTGGTGGACTGGATGATCTCCAGAGGCCCCTTACAACCCTATATGATTCTGTGATTCTCTGATTCATACTATGGCCTGAACAGCGCATACTTTGTGAGAGGATTCCACTACCAAATAAGAGATAGAATTGTAGTGTTGTGGTTTAAGCCCAGCCAGTAACTTAGAACCACGCAGCTGCTTGCTCACTCCTCTCCTTCTTCTTCCTCCAGCTCCTGAAGGGATGGGGAGGAGAATTGAAAGAATGTAACTCCCATGGGTTGAGATAAGAGCAGTCCAGTAACTAAGGTATAACACAAACCACAACTGCTACCACCAATAATAATAATGATGAGGGAAATAACAAGGGAAGGGAATAAAACTGCTCACCACCTGCTGACCGATACCCAGCCCAACCTGAGCAGTGATCTAGCCCTTCGGGGTAACTGCCCCCAGTTTGACCTCCCAGGCATGATAGGCTGTGGTATGGAATACCCTTTTGGCTAGTTTGGGTCAGGTGTCCTGTCTCTGCTTTCTTCCAGCTTCCCCTCCTCCCTGGCAGAGCAAGAGATTCAGAAAGTCCCTAGTCAGGTTAAACATTACTTAGCAACAACTAAAAAAATTGGTGTTATCAGTGCTGTTCTCAGGCTGAAAGTAAAAAGCACAGCACTGCAGTAGCTACTAAGAAGAAGAAAAATGACTGCCGCTGCTGAACCCAGGACACATAGTCATGAAATCATAGACTAGTTAGGGTTGGAAAGGACCTTAAGATCATCTAGTTCCAACCCCCTGCCATGGGCAGGGACACCTCACCCTAGACCATATCAGCCAAGGCTCTGTCCAACCTGGCCTTGAACACCACTAGGGGTGGAGCATTTACCACTTTTTTTGGCAATCTGTTCCAGTACCTCACCACCCTTACAGTAAAAACTTATTCCTTATATCCAACCTGAATTTACGCTGTTTTAGTTTGAACCCATTACCCCTTGAGCTATCGCTGCAGTCCCTGATGAAGAGTCTCTCTTCAGCATTCCTGTAGGCCCCCTTCAGATACTGGAAGGCTGCTATGAGGTCTTCACGCAGCCTTCTCTTCTCCAGGCTCAACAGCCCCACTTTATCAGCCTGTCTTCATACGGGACGTGCTCCAGTCCCCTGATCATCCTTGTGGCTCTCCTCTGGACTTGTTCCAACAGTTCCATGTCCTTTTTATGTTGAGGACACCAGAAATGTACACAGTACTCCAAGTGAGGTCTCATGAGAACAGAGTAGGTGGGCACCAGCCACCAGCCACCAGCCACCGACCCATAACTCACTCTACCCTGCCTGGCCCAGCACCATGTGCTCCCTCCTCCATTTTCCTCTAGATCTCTACCCCTCCAGCTTTCTCTTTCCCAGTATGCATCCTGGGCATCACGTGCTATGGTATGGAATACCTCATTGTCTAGCCTGGGTCAGGTGTCCTGTCTCTCCTTCCTCCCGGCTTCCCCTCCTCCACCTGGCTGGAAAAAACCTTGAACAAAAACACCCTCAAAACATGCTCAAACCATGACACTCTGGAATAAGGAGTTAATTGTGGGAGTTGGTGAAGCTTTTAATCTCGAGACTTGGAAAAACATTACTAAGGAAGAAGCCTCTGATTTATGGATGTTTTCAGTCTTTCTTAAGGTGAAGGGAGCAACTTTTAAAGAGGCAGACTTAAAGTTAATGTTGAAATGGTTGAAGACGCGTTACCCAGAGATTGATGAGTCTACTGGACTTGAGATCTCTTTGTGGAATGAGGGAGGAGTTAAACTGTGAAATGCGGCCACGAAAGGACACTGGAAGGTTTGTTAGTCATTTGGAGAACTGTTTTAGAGACGTTAACGTCAAAAAAGGAGATCACAGAGACCAGCATGCCCCCTCTCCTCGGACCTCCACCAGTTGCCGCCGCAGCAGCGAAGACTGGGGACGGGAATGAAGAAGATCCTTTCGACTCGGGTCCTCTTGACCCCGACAAGGAGCCTGTGCACGTTTATCAGTTTGCTGTTGCTGCTCCTGAGATTCTGACGGACACCTGATAATGCCGATGCTGGCCTGGATAGTCCTTTTGACCTGGAGCCTATTCATCCAGAAAAGAAGTCTGATTTATATCCCCCAGATCCTCATGATAAATGGGCAGCTGTAGAGGGAGAAGCGAGACAGGTGGGGGAATGCAGATGTATTGCACGGTTTCCCATGGTGTGTGTGCTGGTGTGTGTGCTTCCCACCTGAGATGGGAAGGTCTCTTGTATGCTCTTATCAGCGGTATAGGGCAGAATGTGTCAGACCGTGGAGTTGGGACCCCATATACAACTCCTTTGATACAGTCTCTCTGTGATACTCATGTACTAGAATTTGGTAAATATAAGTATGTCCATGTTTCTATCAACCCTTGGAAACCTTTATAGGTATGGCTGACCACTTCTTCCAACATAGGCTGGCCACCTGTGTTGGAATGAGTGTGCATTTTGGTCAGCATAAAAGCCCGAGCCTCATGCGATGTGAGGGAGGCAGAGCCTCTGCGGGGATGCCTGCTAAGGTTGAGCCTGCCACCTTGCACTGTGATGATGCTTCTCGGAGCTGGTTTCCTGACAGTCTTCACAAGGTCCTTGTGCCATGCTCTGCATGTGGGACTGTGTAGTGGGAGTAATGATTGTCTGGATTTTGTGTTTCAAATATTGTAGTTGTGGGAAGTGTGCTTGTGGGATCTCAAGCGTGTGTGTATGTGTGTGATGAAGGCAGACAATGTTATGTATATTTTTTGTTGTTGGATTCATGTAGAAGTTTTCATGAGTAGCAGTTTAACATTTCGGGCAAGAAAGGGTTGATGCAAAAGCACGGTTGCTGGCAGATATTTATGGTTGCTGCTGAAGCAGGCAGGCATTTATAGCTGCTGCTGAGCAGGCCAGCGTTTGTACCTGCGTAAAACAGGGTGAGCGACTTCTAAAAAAAGGTTTGGTACCTGTGTTCAGATGAAGCTGCCCTGCAATTCGGCTCCCAGTTCCCCCCCAGAGGAATGGCCAGGATGGACACTGGAGCCGAGGAGTGGGAAAAAGAAAAGTACTGGGGCAGTTTGTAACCTGGGGGTAAATCCAAGACTTGGAGGAGCAGTCCAGTTGAAACAAGAACTGCTAGCAGAAGAAGCTGTAAAGGATATTGGATAGCTCAAAAACAAGAAGGGGGAGTTGTGGGAATTCTTAAAGAGCCAAGGCCACGTAGTGAGTGATCCCGATACCCTGAGCCTTATTACTGTAAAGTAAAAAGATTCTTGGCAGGCATAAGCAAGTTCAGTTGTCTTGTTAGGCCTCTGTAATTTTCCACTGAAAACGTGCAGAGAATGATCTCTGCCAAGGTTTTAGTTTCCCACTGTATTTTTAGAGTAAGGTATTTAATCACAATTATAACAAGTTATAAACATTAGCTTTGTAAATGGTAGTAACCTCTAGACTAACCAATTAGAGCTTAGTATCCCAGGCTGTTACATAAGAAACCTAATGGTGTAAGGATATAAAACTTTGGCAATCACTTGATCACACTGATCGTCTCCGTATTGTCCTTGACTCCTGCGTCAACATGGTACCAACACCGACCCCTGAGGAACACCACTTATTACCTGTCTCCAGCTCAACACTGAGCCATTCACTACAACACTCTGCATGTGTCTCCAGCCAATTCTTTATCCACTGGTTGGTCCATCCATCAAATCTATGTCTCTCCAGTTCAGACACAAGGATGTCTGCAAGACAGTGTCAAACACTCAGCATAAATCCAGTTAGATGATGTCAACTACTTTGCCCCTATCCAGCAGTTCTACAGCCCCATCATAGAAGACTGCAAAACTAATCTGGCAGGATTTGCCTTTAGTGAAGCCATGCTGGCTGTCATGAACCATCTCATTTTTTTTCATGTGCCTTAGCATGTTTTCCAGGAGAATCTGTTCCAAGATTTTGCCAAGCACAGTGAGACTGACTGATCTGTAATTCCCCGAGTCTTCCATTTTCTCCTTCTTGCAAGAAGTTGTCTTTCACACAGTTGAGGAATCTCCTGAATTGCTTGTGCCAGGCTGTACTGTCCCTCCAGCAGAACATTTTGTGTGATTTGTAGGTATCACAGAACAATTCACAATTAGTATATGTTTGTGAAAATAAAGGGAAAAAGCTGCCCTCAGTTTCAGATGAACTTCAAAGTTGCTAAAGGTGTGTTCTGGCCACTTCACGTAGATCAGCTTTGTCAGTTTAGCAGAGGGAAATTCCATTTTTATCTGTTTCACTGTGACTGGGACAGACAGTGAGTTGCACATATTATAGAGACCATGTATTCAATCTACTCTAGACACACATCCTGAAGCTTTGCCTTTGTACTTTTTGTGGCCAGTTCTCACATAGCACCTGTAGGTTGTAACTGAATGTTATTGAGTGGGATTTTTTTTGCCACTATTTTCTTTAAGGATAGGTGGAAGATAAAGGGTTCAGTTCTTCCAGTGTACTTGTCCTCCACCTTTGAAGGTACTAGAAGCAAACCCAGTATTTCTATGTTTGTTCTGTAGAGTGCATAATGTGGAGCTTTTCAGATTTTTGTCAACCTATTATTACTTTGTAATGTAATATTGTTTGTGTTTGACTTTCACTGAGATACCCAGCTTTCCTATGATCCTGCATAAGGTAGAACCTTAAGAATAGAGACATTTCTAGGCTAGTTTATGAGTAAAGAAATAGAAATGCATTGAAGCAGGTGGATGAGCAGACACTTGACATCAGTTCCCTGTGTCGGTACGCACACAGTATCAGTAGGTGCAAGGGTGACTACTTCTCTTTGAAAAAATAAAAAAAAATATTTCCAGCTGAAAAAACTATTTCATATTTTAATCCATTATATACACACATAAATGCATACATATATAAATACTTATAAAAATATATAGTTTGCTATAATCAGCAACAAACCCAGAGCCTTTTCGGTGAAAAATCACAATATTGTTTTGAGTTTTACAGGATATGAATGTTCAATCAAAATTATTTGAGAAAATTGAGTTTTGTGATGTGAACGTTTCATATAAATCTAGCATTATATTATTATTTTATTGATTGTCAAAGAGTACATATTCAGTTGGTGTAGGATTCCTGCAGTATGATATTTTTTGTCTGCATGTGTTGACTTTTTGACTTGTTTAGCTTTTGACAGCAGTTCAAAGGGAAAAAAATGAAAAATCATGAGAAGTCACAAAGAGTGAAGAAAAATCTGAGCTGGATCTTGCAGCTCAAGACATAAATCTCTTTTAGGGAAAAGCTTTGAATTGAGGACCAAAAACTATGGGACATGAAAACTCAAGACTTCACAGGCCTATACAACTAAAGAAGGTCTTTACAATAGCTGTTGTAGCAACTGGATCTGATTAAGATGCCAAACAAAAATTTTTAGCAATTTGAATGTCATTGCCCCATGTGCTAAGGCAAAGATATATTTTTCTCTTTGTTTTCACATGCTAGACTGTGTTGCCTGCTATAAAATCTTCATTTTCATAATGTACATGAATAACCTGCAAGCTGTGTAAATGTTTTGACACATGCATACTGTTTCATTTTATGTATATAAAATAATTGCACTACTATCCATCATATTATAAACTGTGACAAACTGCATATATATGTTTTTTTGCTTGTTTTTAGCTGTGATAATTCTGCTATTTCATGTGATTTGGAAATTCTACAACTGTCAAAAGTCCATGGGTGAGAAGTGAAAGGTTACTTCTTGTAAATACTGTATATTTACCATCTTGTTTAAAACATGCTAGAAAAAAGGATGCAAAAAAGCACTTATTACAAAACCATTTAACAAAAAAACCCAACTTTTCAAATATAACAGTCTTTTGCTTAGTTTTTAACTGTGAATTTGCATTTTAACTTGAAAACAGCTGTTAAAAAAACTGATTAAAATTTTATTTCAGTCTAATAGTTTTGCACAGTAATATAGTTTTGCTTGAACTACAGTAGTTACTAAAGAGTTCTAATAAAAATGACATTTTCTTAGAGAATGTTTGTTCAGATAGCTGCAAATATATATATTATCCTTCTTTTGTATAAATTTTCTAATATTAAAGCATTACTGCAAACATAATTACTGAAGAGAAGCTTTTCAGAGTAGATAACTTTGAAATCCACAGGAAAATACTTTATACTGGACTCTGGACTATAATGAGGCCATTACAATTATGAGTGTATTTTACTGAAAAACTCACTAGCCAGAATGTAAGCATGGTTACATTTTTAAAGAATTTTAGTAATCAAAAGATACAGAGAATTGTTGTTTAATATAGATTGTATCCATTGACCATGGGGGCAAATACAAAAAAAGCAAATACTGAACCCATTTATAAGTGTTGACATAAACTAGGCAAACTTTTACTTAAGTAGGAATGAAAATATAGTTGTTTTAGTTTAATTTGGTTAATAAGGTGATTTGAAAGAAAAGGGTAGTTTAATACCTGTGGTACAATAAATCTATAGGCAAGGAAAGAATTAAAAGATAGGAGCTTTTGAAGAACACAAATAACAAGTTGTAGGGGACATGAAATATTATCACAAGGCAGGCAGGGTACAGACAGATTTACATGTGATCAAAATTTTGGTGTCTGTTCCTGTTTCTCAATGTTTAAACAGAATTGTGAATTTTAATTCTCATATTTTTAACTTAATCTTTTGAAGATACTCTACAGATTTGATTATATATTTGGTCTAGAAGACAGGGAAGGATTGCTTTGTGATGAATGCTTATCTGGAAGTACCAGTTTCTACCCTGAATTTGTGTCAGTAAGTTCTGGTGCATTGCACATGATTTCACTGACATGGTTTGTTTGCATTTGCTAACATATGTCTCAGTGTGGGACCTCTCTGTGTGTTTTAATGGCTGTCTTATGTTGGCAGGCTGTGTTCGTTGTTCTGGCAGGATTTCTCCTGGAGGATGCTGTTTTGTGTAAACTTTGATGGATTTGGGGTTTTTGTTTATCATCAAAAGACTAGAAGGAAAAAAAAAAGGAAGTTTGGGGGGAAACGGTTCATTTAAATAGTTCTGGAAAATTAACTTGAAGCAGTTGCTCAAAATTTGTGCTCAGACTGAGGACTAAGGTTTTTTCATAGGAAAGTTTTACAAAGATGGGATCATTTGTTAGACCAACAGATGCTTCTAGACACAGAGATAAAGCAATCTTCAGTCTTGTATAGGAACCGCAAGGTCCCCTTGGGTGTTTCCTAATTTGAAGAAAAATGCCTGGAAAAGCTTGGAAAAGGACACACGGATGGGATTCTTCTATCAATATTCATGTCAATTCTGGAATAGGCTCTGGACTCTGCAGTAAGCACAAATCTACATGAGGGCAAATACCACCCTGAGAAAGTGGAAACAAAGAATGTAGGAGCTGTTTTGAAGTGTCAGGTCTTAAAATCAAATATCAAGAAAGCAAGCTACACTGACAGAAGACATTCACCACAAAAGCTGCAATCCAAACCTAAAAGAAATAAAAAAAAAGAGAAAAAACATGATGAATGTGACATTGGACCTTTGTTTTCAGTGCAGACTTCTATTAATAACCTTTAAGTTAAAGGATCTCTACTGACATTAAATAGATGGTAAAAACCTGATAGAATTTTTCACTAACAATGGAAAATGTTTTAAGTATTCTCCAATCTGTTCCTAAATTCTAGTCCAAGAGTGTGAGCCATGGGATTTTTGTTCATATTTCTTTCCTATGGCATAACCTAGGCATGCTTGCAATTTTTTTCTTTTCAAATAGGGGCTGTTGTAACACACACTAAAAAATAATGCAATAGTCACAATATGGAATGCACTTATTTCCCCTACTTTCTAGTTTTATTTTAATATTGATGCCACACCTAGCCAAATTACGTTTGTTTTTTTTCAACACAGGCATATGATGGTTTGCTTTAGCAATAGAAGTCTATGAATATAAACTGTGAATACACTAATACCTTGTAACAGTAAGAATAAACAAGCATTTTTTGCATTTTTTTTATCTCTTCCCTGAATATCAAATCGACAGCCTGATTTTAAGGCCCTTTTTTCTACATTGCCTAGAATGTTCACACCTATAATCTACATGAAGAAGCAATGATGATAAAAGACAATCTCCTTTCTCTGGCTGCTTTATTTTTCCAGCATTTTTTCTGAAACCATAACCCACATCATTCTGTTCTTCCTGGTTTTGGAGAGATCTAAACTATTCTTTGCACTCCCACAGAGGAAACCCCATCTGCAGTTCTAGCTATGAAGAAGGTGGTTCTTTAATTTACTTATTTCTCACCTCCAGAAGTTAATATAGGCATCACTGCCTGCATAGTCACTTTTATGTTTGGGTTGTTTGTTGGTTTTTTGTGGTGTTTTTTTTTTTTTTTTAAGTGATGGCTGTTTTCCATAAATAAAGACCTCATTTGGGGAGATTTCTAAGCAAGCATCTAAATAAATTCTTGATGTTAATTAATTAATTTTTACATAGTATTAATTCCAGACATTTTGGTCTTTTGCTTTGGTCTTTGAAAGCAAGATTTATCTGTAGTGTTTTTACTTAAGCATACTACATTAGTGTCTGCAGAAGTGAACCATTCAGTTGTGATTTTCTTTATTTTTCCTGTTTTTTACCTCCAAACCATCAAATTTATATAAGGATGGTTATAATTTCTGTACCAACTTATGTACTCTATATATCTTATAAAGTAAGGTAAAATATTAGCCTATGCCTGTCCTTCCCTTCCATTACACCCCCCCAAAAATGTAAAACTGTATGTGTTTAAATAAATAAACGCAAGTGAATGTGTACATCTGCCTTTGATGCAAGTCTCATAGATGTTTTTAGTTCTATCAAGAAGACATATTGAAAGCTTTGTTTTAGAAGGGTCCTTACACCAGTATTAAACTTTGATTTGTTTTATCCTGCTCACATAGTCACTTGTTTCTTTGCAGTCAGTCCAGGTATAGGTTGTAACTGATAAGAGCTGGCAGTGTTTGTTTTATTGTGAACCTTATTCAGCCTGATATTCAATTATCTTTCCATGTGGATTTGTAATTTGGATTAATAGTTTTATTTTACTCCTGTGATTAGTTTCTGTTTGTTCTAATTTCTTTTTGGTTCTTTCTTGACCTTGAGGTGAAAAAACACAGAAGATGTATTCCCTCAATTTAATGCCAGTCTGGTGTTTCTCCTGCATCATCAAATCAATGAAAAGTAAATAGTCTACACTTCTTGTTTCACAGTGCAGTATTGATCTTTCTTCAGCTTTTGCTTCCTTTTTTCCCCGCGTCTTGTGTCTTTCAACCCCTGGGACTGAAGTGATTGCCATAGATTGGACAAGCTAACAAGCGCATGATAAGGAAGTAGTGCTTCGTGGTATACTCACATTCACATGACTGGTATATAAAGCCTGGACCTCTCCGCATTGAAAGAGAGGTGCCATTTTGTGTATGGCACAAGTTACTGTGAAAAAGAGCCACAACAAAGGCACCAGAGCAGCAAAGGATTTTATTCTCCACACCAGTCTTTTATTCCTCCAGCTGGTGCCAAGCTGGGTGAGGACATTACTCCTCTGAAAAGTAAGACAAGTAGCCTGTGGGGAATGCCACAAGCTGCCTTTTGCCATGGTGATGTATGGGACGGTGGCAGCCGTGGGTAAGTCTGAACTTGATCTTATAATGACTGTGATATGTGTGTCAAGTCCTATTTAAATTTGGAGCAGCAGAGACCTATGCAGAAAGTTTGAGAGATGCAATGGGAATATACTAATTCTGGTTGGAAATGGGACAGCATCATTTAGTGAGTATATTTTGTAGTTCATCAGTGAGCTGACAAAAGCTGAAGTCAGTATTTTATTTAGCAAATGAACTGAATTAATCTAATAACTTTGGGGAGGCGGGGGGGTTATGCTTCCCCTCCACTCCCCTCAATTATTGTGGAAAGTATTTTCTCTTTAAATTTTAATGCAGTGGCAAAACCTTAGTTTATAATGCTTAATACGGTGCCTGTAGTGTCTACTTCTTCTCAAGCGCTATGCAGATTAAGAAATCAATTCTCTTTCAATTTTATCTCTGGGCTCTTAACTGTCCAAGGTACTCCCTGGTACTGAAAAATAGTTAAATTAATAACTGATATTCTATTATATGCTATGCAGTCTGTTGTTTCTTTCAAAGACATAGGTATTTGTGCTGTGCAGTGGGGAAGTTTTCTGGCATTGCATAAGGTTTGTGAGAATGCTGGTTTTGTCTCCAGTTGCTTATTAGTCCCTAACTGTGTTGGGCTGTTAATGTATTAATCTCTTGTAAATTAGTTTCATATAATTTTTTGTGCACTTAAGCTAGTTACTGAGTATATATAAACTCAAATTAACAGGTTCTAAAGTACTTATAGGTGACCTGATATAAAGCATAAGAGAATCTGTATAGTCTGCAACAGTCTGTTTATATTTTTTTTGCAATCTGGTAAATATAAGGCAGCTGTTTATTATTATTAATGCATTTATAGTTATTTGTATTTTATAGATAAATATTAGTACTTTACATATGCATCTGTGGACATGTTACTTGTGCATATTTTATTGTAGTGTTACAGCAGCTAACATGAAGCCTTTTGTACTAACAGTAGTAAAATGAATTCTGTATTCTTCTCTTATTATTAACAGTACAGTGATATATGAATTTCATATTTCCCATGGACACCACTGCAATGCGGTTTTGGCAGCATTTTTAGCAGAGCACTTTTATAATGTATATTTTTGTTGTTTAATGCGTTTTAAAAAAGTCAGTGTACAATACAAAAATTATGCCTAATGCAGGAGCTATTTTATCTCTTTCTAGTTTTATGACATTTTACATTTCTTGGAGCTAGATGATTGTTCTAACCCAAGCTATTATGTAATCCTTAGGGTAACCCTGCTGCTGATTTGAACGCTATTAATTTTCTATTATAGTGTGCTAAAGATGTTCTACAGTGTGAAGCTCACCTGCATTATTGAGTCAATGACCAATTGCAGAGTTACTCCGTGGTGGCTGGAGCTTAACTCAACCCTTTGGGATCTCATTTATTATTTGCAGATATTGATTCTGGAAAAAGAAAAAGCTAAGATGTGTGAATCTAATACTGACTTAGACCTAGCCTACAGCTGTTAACTCCTAATGATCTGCTTACTATATGTGTGTTAACTGAAGCTTGAATTTCTTTATGTTTTCATGTACAATAAGCTATTTACTGCTCTTTCATAAATATTTAAAAGGTTCTATGCAACCTGCTCAGTCATATAACATCAGCTCAGATATCTGCTGTATTTAAATTGAGTTTAGTCTTAATTATTTTCCTGATTCCTTATTAAAAGAATACAGATATTAAGAAAATACTTTAGGCAATTAAGTTTAGTGTTATGCTTTATATAGTTTGCATGAGAAACTTCACTAGAAAAGTCACAGGAAAGATGTGCTTTGATTCCTTAAGGACAATAGTGTTTTGTGCTTGTGAATTTGTCTTCAGGATAAGGGCTATAGTTCTATGACATAAACTGATCAGGTAAGGGTATAATCTCACATTTTCTCCTCTCATATTACCAGTATAGTGATTCTTCAGCTCCACTTATATCTGTAAGGACTTAATGTAGTCATAGCAAGAATAGTAGCATGTAAGCAAGTACCTTTCTTTTACTTTTTTTTTTTCCCATTCTGCTCTCACCCTTTTCCACTAATCTACTGGAACATAAATAAAAAAGTTTCTTGAAAGTTTATGGAGTTGACTCACTTTTGTTTCACTCTCATTTAAACACACATCATGGACTGTAAAACTCAATTAAATCAATCATTATAAATTATTTTATTGGCCCCCAAGTCAGCAATAGATGGGGTTTCATACAAAACAGAGACATATAACATGAAGATAGGAAAAGTTCAGGAAGTAAATATATTCTCTGTGAGAATTAACAGCAACAGTGAGGGGAAGGAGGGTTTGGAAAAGCTTGGTATACATAACTTGTTCATAATCTTCAGAAATGTGCCCTGTAAAAAAATACACATCACAGAGCAATATTGCCTGTTGGAAAAGTAGTGTTTATTTAGTTCATGCTAGTGTCTATTTTCAGGTTGTATTGAGACTTTTTCTATAGTCTTTTTAGTGGTTATTCACCATGAGCCTGCTACGGTCCAAAACTGTCTTGTGTTTTCTAGTCTTGCTCAAGAGCAAGAAAAGAGCTTTGTGCACTGTTGTAGTTTATATTCTTATTAATATTTAGACAGAAAACTGATAGAAAGAATAGATGCAGTTAGATCTGGTACTCCCCCAGCATGTGGGCAAGAACATTTTCACTCCACTAAGTTTAAAATTCTGTTTACAGTTAAGAGAAATGTGAATATAATTACTAACAAGAGACAGCAAATAGCTTTCTCACTGGAGCCTGTCCTGGTTTGAGCCAAAAATTAGCTTTCCTGAAGTTAAATCGTTCTCAAACTGGCCTTCTGATTATTTGTTATGCATCACAGGAAATGAAAATGTATCCTTTATCTGATTCTGAATACAATGTCAAAGGCCACATGAAAGCAGGAAACTGCATGTTTTCTCAAATCAGGGGAAACTGGGACCTGGGGTGGGATTTCTCTTAAAATGAATCCTAGGATTAGATTGTGTATGTGTTTTTTTGATGTTAACTAAATAGAATACAGGAGAAAAGTATCTTTGAGTTCATATAAATATAGATGTGAATATGATTTACAATTTACTCCTATCTGTTTAGATATTTAAACCTAGTTACTATTTTGTAAATATTATGAAAATAGTATCTATTCCATTTATAGATTGGCAAATAAAAAGACTTCCCATTCCTGTGCTTTAGAAATACTTGAGTAAGGTCCTGCAATACGCAGAGACCTAATTTACATTTCTAAAGTACCTGAGAGGTGAAGGACTCTTCTAAGACAAGACTAGTTTGTGAAGTGGAAGTTGGCAATTTCAGCGCTGAGGAAACATCTTCTAGTGGATAGTGTTAGCTGGTACAGCAAGCAATAGACAGAAGCAGAGAGTGCTTAGTGTCAAGAATCTCCTCCAGTTTTGCAGTGCCCTTCGAAACGACACTTTCTGTAAGTCAGGTGGAAGTGTGCTTGTCAGCCTGCTAATGTAGCAATGAAAGATTGCACAATAACCACTGCAAAGTGAACAAAGCATTAGAACAAATCTGCCAGAGAGCCAAAAAAACCACCTAGCTTGGTTTGGAATATGTCTATAAATATTTACTCAAGTTCTGCTAAACCCTTTTTGGCAAATGTGACAGCATATTATCAAGAAATGCTACCTGAATTCCCATGAGTAGTAGCAGAGACTGGCATATTTAACCCTGTCCAACAGACTGCAGGGTGCAGCTCGAGGTTGTAATGTCCTGCTTTCGACTGGGGGTTGTGCATGATGCCTCTCTTTGCAGTGCAGACATATTCCAAGGTATTTAAAACAGAATTTAAATAGGCTTTGGTTCTCCAATCTTAAAACTTTAATACAAATACTTTATAATTTGAGGCTGATCAAACTTAATAATGTCTTTGGCAATTTTTTTTTTAATTCAGCTTTTCTCTTGCAATGTTTATTACCTCCCCTTTGGCTGGACCTGATGGGTGGATATTTTTGTGTTCACATGTCTAAGATGAAAGGTGCTGTTCTCACTCTGTGGGTTTTCTAACAACTTGATGAATCCAATAAGCATGCATACAGATAACATATATAGAGCAAAATAAAACTATAAATGTTTTATCTTTTAAATGGTTCAGGGAGCTATGACCAATTCTCGGGGAAGGAAACAATAATGTAAATGCATATGTGAAGACTATTGTTCAGGAAAAATGCTTTCAGTTAATCAGTATTGCTCTTTAAATGCAGTTTTTTTGATTCAGATAATTCTTGCTATTTGTGCAAAAAAATCAGTCAATTTATTTTTTATGTGAGGTTGGCTTCCATCAGTTGTCATGTTTTTTAAAAAAAAAAATTATTTGGAAAAGCTGGTATTTATAAGAAATACTGAAAACTGTTAAGTATGTATTATTTACATTTTCAGGTTTTAGGGCTTAGAATGCATATACTGATTCTGATTTTTATTTTAAGAAGAAATATGCTTTATATGTATTTCAGCACCTTGTTTATATAATAAATTTACCAATTTAAGCACCAATAACTTACTAAAGACACTTACTTCCCATTTCTCATCTTTATGGACATACATTTACATTCAACTTTATGCTAGTAAAAACAAAGAAAGATCTACAAGAGCCAAGAACTCTGCTAGATATAAGTCCAGTGTGTATATTTATCTTGCTGATTTCCGCTTAAAACTTTTAATGCTTCTTCTCTTTATTCTTATTTGCAAATGGAAATAAGGAGAAAACTCAAACTAAACTTATTAAATAGATTTAAAAACAGAGCTAAAAAACACATAAAGACTCATATTTGTTCTTTCTTTGCCTTCTGAATACATATCTATAATTCCTGCAAACAGTCTGACAATGAATGTAAAAATACTTCTAATGAGTCTGTGAAACATTGAGAGCTCAGATACAGTAACTGATAAGAAAGCCAAAAAAAGAAGGACACCTCTTAATTCTGGTAATTTCTTAGTAGAGATGAGACTGCTGCTCAGTATGGACCAGCAAAACTGGAGCAGAGACCATGCTGGGGCTCACTGAGACCAAACCAAGCAGAGGGAGTAACCTCAGCACTCAGCCTTGCCTTGATCACACAGATAATAACTTCTTATCAAGTAAGATAGTGCTCAATAATAATAATTATTATAAATATATATTTTAATAAATATATTTAATATGTATTTATACATAATTATTAATATATAAGTATATATTAATAATATACATTTATATATATTAATATATATAAATATTTATATAATAATAAAAATTATATTAGTATAAATATAATAATACTGAACATTGTTTTTTCATCAGAAAAATAGGTATTATACTCCAAAAAACTACAGTGAATTTGAGAGAAGAAAAAGGAAAATTCAGTTAAGAGTATTGTCGTGGTTTAAACCAAATCCTCACAGTACTCTCACTCACTCCCCCCCTTGCTCCCCCAACTCCCAGAGAGTTATGAAGGAGAATCCAAAGAATGTAGCCCCAACGGGTTGAGATAAGAACGGTTTAATTGCTAAGGCACAACACAAATCACTACTGCCATTACTACTACAAATAATAATGATAAAGCCAATAACAAGCGAAAAGAATACAACACCCCACCAGCCACCGACCCATAACTCACTCCACCCTGCCCGGCCAAGTGCCGCGTGCTCCCTCCTCCATTTCCCTCCAGAGCTCCACCCTTCCAGCTCCCTCTCCCAGTTGCATCCTGGGCATCACGTGCTATGGTATGGAATACCTCATTGGCTAGCCTGGGTCAGGTGTCCTGTCTCTCCTTCCTCACGGCCTCCCCTCCTCCCTGGCAGAGCACATGCTCAGAAAAGGCCTTGAACAAAAACACCCTCAAAACATGCTCACTATCAAGCAACTGTTCCCAGCCCTGCAGTCAAAACACAGAACTGCACCAGCTACAAGAAGGAGAAAAATGACTGCAACGGCTGAACCCATGACAAGTATTAAACAAAACACTGATTACATTCAAGTTTTTCTCATTGGATTTTTGTACTCATTACCTCCTGACTGAGGCAAGCTACAATTTCTTCCACTGCAATCTACTTCAAAGATTGTCAAAGACTGGTAATATAATATTAAAATGCAATCTATTTAAATTATTGCAATGTTGTACTGAATTTTTCAGAGTGTAGCTGTGGGTTTTGAAACCTGGGGTCAGTGTTCTAATTCTGATGTAATCACCACCACCTACCTTACTACAAATAATATGCAATATCACGAATTTCTTCTGATGCTCATTGGAAGTGAACACTGCAAGCAGCTGATCAAGAACTCCCTCCCATACTCACTCTTTTCCCTCTCTTCTTTTCTAGAAAAATATTATCTGCTGAACTGCAATGTATTGTGATCTGAGCCACAGCATTGGTTCCAGGTTAGCCAAGGCCTTTGACAAAATTAGGTTATGTAAGAATGTAATGAAAAGAGCTGTAGCTAGAGCATTTACAAGAGCCAGGCTGACATATTAGTTGCTTTTATATATCTTGAGGCAATAAAAAGGCTCTTACATGATAATATCCTCTACTCTTGCTTCCATTTGTAATTGCCATCAGTTGCAATTGTAATTTACAATAATACAATAATATAAAAGTTGCTTAGACTAAATTTTATTGGAGTTAAAATTTTACATATATATAGTATTTATGTAATAAAGGCTAGATTCTGAACTTGTACATGTCAGATCTAACTTTTCTGTTGACTTAACTTTCTATTTAATATTTATATTATAGAACACTTTGAAGAAATGATAAGCTATGAAACGAAAGCAGTGGAATTCTTTCACATTATACTAGTTAATAAAGCGAGAATTTGACCTTAAGAATCATAATGATGAAGAAAATGGAGAAAAATAATATTATTTATTTTGAGAGAAAAAAAAAACCCAAAACCAAACATATATGAGAAGTGTCTTGAGGATGTCCTTTTTCCATGTTATTTACGGATGCACATTTGTTTAATCTGCCACAAAAAAAGGCAGATATAAGTAGTTCTGTGGGCTAACATTTTTTTGTTTGTGGTAGTAGTAGGACAGGAGAAAGCCAGACACACTACCACCATTAAATGGAAGAAGCGCCAAAGTTTACCTTCTTTCTAAAGAGTGGTAACATATGTAAAAGCACACACTTTGACATTGAAAACCATGTGTAACATTCTTAGGTAGAAAGTATCAAAATGCAAGGAGAATGAACTGAGGCTACTTAATGAGCATTCTATCATTAAATCTTTTCCCCTATTGTTTTTACTGTCCTGAGGTGATACAGAACACTGGCTCAAACAACAATATAGTATATCTACAGAGTATAGTTTTTTTTTTTGTGAATTCCTATATTATGTCATCATTATTATCCTGCCATTTACCATAACAAAATATTCCTATCATCTCCCTCCTCATGTGATATCATGAAATAACCTGACAGACCAGTTGTGCTGTCCACTGCATCATTAATATTTCTGTTTAGAAGAGTGTAAGTGCTCTTACAAAAAGTTTTAAGTAAGACTTTTTAGTTTGGTTTGTTTTTTCAGACCTCACAAATGCAGCATTAGAGTATAAAGCAAAATGTAGTGGATGTGAAATGTAAAATATTTAGGATGTTATCGTTCCTGGAAACTATATGACTTTGAAGACTAAAAGAAGAACACTGTTACTTTTTCATACACTTGCCTATTAAAAAAAAATAGTCAGGGAAATTGTGGTATCTAGTTATGATGCCTTACAAACAGCTAAAATTAATTCCAGTGTGACTTTTCTCCCTCAGGAATCAGGCTGATTTTTATTAGAACTATGTTAAACAACTCTTTCTGAAATATTTCCTATGAATTCTAATAGACTCATTTTACAGATTTTTTTTGTGATGTTTTATTGTTGTTGCTTTAGCTGTTTTTATCACCTGAGAGTCAGTACCTTTCTCTTTGTTATTGCCTGATCAGGCAGCAGCCCACTGGACCCCGATGGGAATAGGTATGGGGGATAGCTTTTTTAGACCTAACAAGTGTAAACAACATTATTTACCAAAAAGTTTGTGTGTTTCTATATTAGGTGGCAAGTGTTGTGTTTCTGTGCTTAATTTGCATCCTGTAGCTTTGCAATGACCTCAGTGTACCTGGTGATCTTGAGATGAGCAGAGAGTTAAACTAAACTAAGGATGCTGTTTTAACTACTTCAATTTTCTTTAGAATAAGTATGTATTTATCTATGTAGATGTACAATGTGTGTGTCCATTTGCTGTACATTTCAAACTGCTTTGCACATGGACATTCTGTAAGCTAATCTTACAAAGGTAATTTCTTCAGCAACTAAACTTAGAGAGAAAAAAAAACCTGCCTCTAAATTGAATTGATTGTAGAGTTAATTTACAAGAGGATACTTGAATGGGTTTTCCTTCACAGTCCTAGTGAGAACTTTTATTTTCTCAATAGTATACATTTAAAACTATGTTTGTTCTGAGCTATTAAGAGTCTTGTTAAGTGTACTATGTAGGAATGAGCAAGCTTTGGGGCTGAATCAGGACTGAGCTGCCATCGTGTCTCCCTATAACTTATTAATTCACTCTCACATTTATTCTTGAAAACCTATAATTTATTAATTCTGAAAAACTTTAGAGTATGAACAGGGGCTTAAGCAGGAGGCTCCTGAAATCTAATCCTGATTATGATACATATCATACCATATCCTCTGGTGAGTCCCCTAGGTTCCACAGGTCAATTTACACATCTGTACAGTATGATAAGTGACTTCAGTGAGATACTGAAGAGATTATTTATGTTTGTAATACACTTTAAAGATCAATAAACAAGCTAGTTTTAAGAATTTATTTCTTTGGGTCTTATGTATTGGTGAATGCTTCTTTTCCCTCTGAGAAAAGTGGAATAGTAGGTCCTTTAGATAGCCACTCAGAAGGGCAATAGTCATTGTGGTATATCTAATATTAATGTTGCTATGAATTTAAACTCATATTTACCTGTATGTGTGTGTTTGGGGAAGAGTATGAAAAACCATATGGAGAAAGAAGTGTAAAGAAACTGAGAGGCTCTTAGTTTGCTCTGGGTCTCTCTTTTTCTTTTTTTTTAAGAAGCTACAAGCAGAAGAAATTTTTATTCTCAGAAATACTAGAACAGCTTCACACAGGGGTCTGAGGGGCTAGTTGGAGTGTGTCAGAAAAGAGGAAGTACTGAACTGCATCATCTTTCTCCTCTATCACCAGTTTCTTTGACTTCAGTCCAGTTTATAGCCTGTCAATAACTGAAGAACCTATTTATGTTTCACAGGGAGGACAAACTGGCTCCTGAATATGAGTCATGCATGCAGCAGAGTGCTGTGAAGTTACATCAGGCTGAGACTTAAAAGCATGCAGATGATGCTTTTAGATGCAGTTCTTGGTTTTCAGAACTTTTTTAATTATTGCTTAATTTTGGCACTGTTTTATACTAGCACATATAATTAAAACTAAAAACATTGCAGTTGCCTTCACTGCCAAATTATGCATTTAATTTTGGCCTTGGAATTCATCTTATGACTAACTACTGTACATTTTGTTTTTCTTTGTCAAGGATATAGAAAAAGCACTAAGTAGCATACAAGCAAAAAAATAAGAGATTATAATCCATTCTTTCTATTCTTGATTTGTAGAACACTTTTGTTACTTACATAAAATTATCTAAAACATACAAAGTATACCAAATACATTTATCTAAGAACTCCTGATATTAAAAATTACTGTATCTTTTAAGGAAAAAGAAAAAGCAACCAATTTTAAGTATATGCATAACTGAATTCTGCAAGATTATTTATATGAAAAAGATTATTCAGTATTTTAGATGTTTGCAAGGTTGATATATTTCTGATTAAATATCCATGTTGTGTGTGGTTTATAGCTTCCTCTGTTGAAATTGCACCAGTTATTTTATTTTCTAATTATTTGTCTGAAAACTTATTCTCATATTTTGTGTTCCATAATATTTGCACAAATTACCTACTAAAGGATCTTTTTTCAAGAACTTTGTCATTCCAATGTAGAAATTTAGACGTTTGACATATTAGTTAATGATGAGTAATTTTTTAATTTAGGGTAGGTTTAGAGCTTTTTCATAAGGAAACACTGTCAGAGAGTGAAGACTCTCAATGTTTTGCTTAGGTGGCTGTATAATTCTCAAGAACTATACTGCTGTACCTTTTGGAAATTTGTTTTACAGGTAACAGATGTAAATCTCCTGCAGCTGAAAGCACTGCTCATAGAAGGTTAAATTTATTCTACCTTATAGAGCAGAGCTGGCCTCTATAAATAATTTTGTTATGTTCTCTTATAAACATTTTGGAAGAAGAAAATTTTTGGTTTAACACAATAAGGTATTGTATTTTCACTACTCAAATAATTAGATTGATTATAGTGGCTCCTAAGATTGATAATACATAGATTTCTATTATGACACCCATTGTTTTAGTGTTAGACTGCAGAGAAATGTTTCCTTAAAAGCATCCTTGTATAAAATATTGACCTAGAGGACTTCATTATTCAAGCTGGAGAGACAGTCACTACTTAACAGTAATAAACTGTTTCTGTATTACATCGAGAATACTTCGGAAAATATGAGAGTTGTCAAATCTCTTGAAAATCCTGTCTTTATAGTACACATGACACTGAAGCTATGGCTGTATTTTCCGCTAATAAAAGCAAAGGCACAGACAGATGTGAAGGATATTGTGGTATACTGACAGGAAACTAAGAAAAATGAGTACTTTGTTGAGAAGCAGAAAAAGACACAGGCCAATGACCTTGGGAAGCTTTAATAGATATAGTTCACTTGGGTTTATTTATCTTTTATTCTTTTTTTTTTTTTTTTACAGATGGGGAAAAAGGTAACACAAAGAAGTATAAAGTTAGCATGCAAAGTTTAGGCATATGAACAAAAATTCAGCATGGTATTTAAACAAATATATCAGCTGACATATAAAGAAAAAAAATAGAGTGGTCATCAAAAGCACAGAAGTTTGTGTGAGTCCAAGTTTCTAATGCTGTCTCCAAACTCTGCCAGTCCCTACATCAACTTAATTCTTTCCCAATATTTGAACGATTCTTCTACCGACATGAATGTTTGGATCTGAAGGAACAATAAAAGAATTTTTGCAGCACCAGTGACTCTGATATTTACTCCACTCCATGCAGAACCAGAAAAAAGTGGTAGTTTATCAGCCATGATGCAAAAAGAATGTTATTTCAGTTGACCACAAAAACAACCATGATTTTCAATGTGATAAAGAGAAAAAGATGATCAAATTACATTGAAAACCAGTTATGACTTAGGTATCTGATTTATATTCTCCCTAAATATACTAGTATCTTTTTATGTCTTTGTATATACACATACAGAAATAAAATCAATTATATTCTTGGGAACGTAAATAAAAGCATGCATCAAGCACTATTTATCTGAACAAAATCTTAGCTTAGACTGTATTTGCTCTTGCTCCACAGGCTGTGCAGTCTGGTTTACTCAGAAAAGTAAAAAAATTTACAAAAGAAAATCATAAGTAAGCACATACTTAGAAAGCACAGAAGTCACACAGCTTAAATCTGAGGCCATATCTGTATCGTTTAACTGTAGACATACTAAGACATAATGAGATTTATTTTCATCCACAATTTATTAATAACTTACTGTCATTTACAATACAGAGCAATCTGCATATGGCGAACTAAAGTATAACTTAACTGTATAGCAAAGCAGCAGGAAAAATCTTTAACTTCCTCATTGTAAGGAAAAACATTCCATGTATACAGAACCTTGTTTTGAAGAGTTAGTTTTAAAAACAATTTCATGTAAGGTAAAAATGCATACTGATTTTAGCCTTTAATATTGACCATAAGACTCACATTAAGACATGTATAGATAACTTTCATAGAATCATAAAATAGTTTAGGTTGCAAAAGGCCCTTAAGATTTTCAAGTCCAACCATAAACATCACACTGCCAGGTCCTTAGCGACTAAAGCTTGTCCCTAAGCACTGCACCTATAAGTCTTTTGAATCCTTCAAGGGATGGTAACTTCTTCAGTCCCCTAGGCAGCCTGTTAGCTGTTGTAGCCCACCTTGCTACAATCTTCATTCAGATAGTTGTCGAGAGTGATATCTATGGTCTCTCATCAGCCTCCTTTTATCCAGGCTAAACCACTCAGCTCCCTCAGCTGTTCTCATCAGACCTGTGTTCCAGACCCTTCACCAGCTCTGTTGCCTTTCTCTGTACCCACTCCAGCATCTCAGTGTCTTTCTTGGAATGAAGGACAAAAAACTGAGCACAGGATTCGAGGTGTGGCCTCACCAGTGTCCAGTACAGAGGGATAATCACTGCCCTGGTCCTGCTGGCCACTCTAGTGCTGATACAAGCCAGGATGCCACTGTCCTTCTTGGCTGCCTGGGCACAAGCTGGCTCGTGTTCAGCTCTGCCAATCAGCAGCCCCAGGTCTTTTTCTATGAGCAGCTTTCCAGCCACTCTTTGCCAAGCCTGTAACATTGCATATGGTTGTTGTGATCCAAATGCAGAACCCAACACAGCCTTGTTAAACCTCATCTCATTGGCCACAGCACATCAATCCAGACTGCCCTGCAGATCCTTCAGATCCTTCTGCAGAGCCTTCCTATCCTTCAGCTGATCAATACTCCTAGCCAACTTGATGTTGTCTGCAGATTTATTGAGGGTGTCCTTGATCTCTTGTCCAGATCATTGATAAAGATATTAAACAACATTGGCTCCAATACTGAGCCCCAGGAACACCACTTGTGATCGGGTGCCAGCTGGAGTCCCATTCACCACCACCCTCTGGACAAAGCCATCTAGCTAGTTTTTTACCCAGCAAACAGTATAATCATCCAAACTGTAAAGCAGACAGTTTCTCCAGGAGACTGATGTGGGAAATGGTGTCAAAGGCTCTGCTGAAGCTGGGTAGACAACATCTATAGGCATTAGTGCACCCAGTAAGGAGATCACCTTGTCATAGAAGATCAGGTTATTCAAGCAAGATCTTTTTTTCATAAATCCATGGCAATTTGGCGTGATCACCTGGTTGTTGTGCACAGGCTGTGTTATGACTGTTCCATAACCTTCCCCAGCAACAAGGTCTGTATAGGCTTGTAGCTCTCCAGATCCTCCTTCCTGCCCTTCCTCTAGATGGGTGTCACATTTACTAACTTCCAGTCAACTGAGATATCCTTGGTTGTCTAGGACTGGTGATAAGAGATTGAAAGTGTCTCTTTGATCACCACAGCACCCTTTGGTGGATCCCATCTGGCCCCATACATCTCTGTGATTCTGAGTGTTGCTGACCATTTCCCCTTGGGCTATAGGAGCTTCATTCTTCTCCCCATTCCTGTTATCCAGCTCATAGGGCTGAGTTCCTGGACCACTGGTCTTACAAGTAAAGTCTGAGGAAAAGAAGACATTAAGTACCTCAGCCTTTTCCTCTTTATTTTTATGTTTCCCCCCATATCCAATAATGGATGATGCATACTCTCCTTAGCCCTCCTTTTGTTGCCAATGTATTTATAGAAACATTTTTAATTGTCTTTTGTGGGTAAAAGGGCTTTATACAAGGCCCTTATTCCTCTTTTAATAAAGTTTTTGTGCAGAGATAGTTTTTTTGTTTTTCTATTGCTTACTGTTTACCTGGAGCATTGGATATTCTTTTCATTTCACCCCTTAAAGACATAATCATGTGTCTCATAAATATTACTAGCTGTGCACATACAGAGAATAGTTAGAGGTAGATCTTGGTGTACCTCATACTTAGATACTACAGAGAATTTTAACATTAACAAATAGTTACTCCAGTCTTTTCCAAACATTTTTTTTTCACTTCACTCCTCAACAGACATTTACAGTTGCTGGAGAAAATGTAATATTTTTCACTAACAATAATTAAGAAAGATCATTATTGATTTGTCCTTGTTTTCATATTTTGTGTATTTGGTTTTGGTTTGGGGTTTTTTTCAACACTGAAATTTTAACTAAGACAGTTTGCCTGTGGATTTTTTAACAAAATAAGTACTTTGAAAAAACTTTGTCATGACACTAAGGAAATTCAGCTGCAGAACTTCTCCATTTCTTCATTATTATGTGTTCAGGCAATCTTACAATTTCATGTTGCTTTGTTATCTAATTAAAACTTACATCTAGATCATGTCTAAGCATTTTTCTCACTATGTTGTTTTGGTGAAGATTTTTTATTCTTATTTTCTCTTTTTTTAATAGAAAATAAAAATTGTACTTCACTATGTTCATTCATATTTTGTAGCATTGTTAAAGGTAAATTAATGTCTGTATTAAAGGCTAAGATATCTTCATTCTGTGTGCATACAGAAGGAGAGGACATAAGAGGGACAGGGAACAAAGGGGTGGTGCAGGGCATTAAAACTTCATTTACATATCTAACAGATTTCCCCAGCCATAAATAAATATTTTTCTAATAATCAGTATGCTGTCAAGTCTGTCCCAGACCAGTGAGATGTCAGCTTTTTCAGATATGATACAGAGAAGGAAGAGTCACAGGAACTATGTAATATAACCTTATTTTTAAACCAACTACAGCAGAGCAAGTTGGAGCAGCTAAAAAGGGCAAGATACAGCCATAGACAGCTCAGTGCTAGTCATTAGGGAGACTGTGCTCTGCCACAGCCTAAGGTGGCCTTGTTGCAGACCTACATCTGACCACAATGTCCTAGCTGCTGGCAATGTTTTCTGCCTCCCCTTTTCTGGCTCTAGTGCTCATCTGCTGAGCCACTTCAGTCTCTTACATGTACAAATCCTGTATTTTCTAGCTCCAGAGCACTTCTTTAGTTTTGGCAAGGTTTTGAAGCAGGTCAAAGGTCTGTTTGAGTGTCTTCACATTTCTTAATGTTTCTCTAATTACAATTATTTTACTGGGTTTAATGTCATATTTCTGCTCTTTGATCCCTTTTTTTTGTCAGGAGTAGGGGTGGTATTTGCATGAGTGCAGAAACAGTAAAACTTCTGGGTTTTTTAAATAACAAATACATGTTTTGGTAGCCCTACAGAGCCCTGAAATCACTGACTTTTGCATTAACTTGCTTAGCATTGAGGAAAGGTTGTGGAGGTTGTGCGGCCGTGTTGATTTGCAACCTTTTTATGATCCTCTCAACAACCTCATCTGTTTTCATGGCTTTAATTACCATCTCTACACACAAGACCCAGATTTGTCTTTACCCCAGTGACCTTTTCCTGGTGTTAACACTCTTATTTTAGTTGTGTAATTTCTCCCAAATATTTAAGGGACCATCATAAAGTCTGTGTGTTATGCAAAAGTGAAAAGCTTGTTTCTTGTTTAAACACTGGGAACTCAATTGAATGAATAGTCTACTTACACAAATGCAAAATCCAATTCTTATTTAAATCTGTAGTATCCATTTATGGCCAGCCTAATAACTTACCAGAACTCCAGACAAAAAAAAAATGAGTTTCTGTTTAAATCCATAAAATCCTCCTGAGTTTGGTTGTATTGTCAGGCCCTGGTTTACAGCCTCAAAAGATTAAACTTCTAAGTTTTCTTTTAGACCTTCATCATATTTTCTTTGGTACACAAATTTCAAAAGCTTGACATCACCTGTGATACTCCTTGTTCTCCTATCAATTATTTGACTACATTTATTTAGTTGTCAAAATCAGTCCCATAGCTGAAAATTTCTTAGAAAATTTTAAAAGAGACTTTGTGTTCTGAATCTGACATTGTCTGCAGATCGTGCAACATGTGAAATACCAAAAAGTAAATATAGCAGTATTCTTGAAAATGTATACATTTCAGCTCCTGTAGATAACAGAAAGCTCTGAAGTATGCCTCATACTAGTTGTGAAACATAATTTAGGAAGAAAAATACTAATTGCCACAAAATAATTATGTTAACATCGTCTGTGCAACTTCGAGTGTGATGTGAGTGTTGAAATTAGGAGGGACTTCTGGATCAAAGAGGTGTGATAGGGTAGAGAAGCAGCTGGAATGTATTGTGTGGTTAAAACAGGAATAGAAAGTTGTAAATTTTAAAAATGAGAAAATAACAGAATATGGAAATTCTTTCTTAGGTAACTCACATCACTCATCTCAAATTCCTGGTTTTGACAAACTATTGTGACTGTATCCAAAGCTTTGTTTTATTTATTTCATTTACCCAAACAACTTAGCAAGAAAAATTAAACACAACCCCCTATTTACAACTTGCCCAATTTCTCAGCATGGTATACAAAACATATCTTTCTCTTAACTTGAATCAGTGGCTTTTGCCTGCGAATTATATAGCTGTAAAGCACCAAAGTTTGATAGAATGAAATGTATAAATGATGAAGGGAATAAATAACGTGTAGAACTGAAAGGTCAATTCATTACATTCACTAACGCACATGAATACCTAGCTATGCGTTCTTCAGTATCATTGTTGTGAAAAAAAGCTGTTGGAGACAAAGATATATATGTTTTCTCTCACATTTCTTTGTTAGACTGTGTGTACATTGGTGAGCTTATTGTTCAAACAAATACTGTGTTTTTCCAGTTAATCTCCTAGTTGTTGCTACATAGAGAGCTTTGGTTCACAGACTATAAATTAGATCATGATTGGGTGAAAGTAAACTAGACATGCTCCATCTGTTGCATCCAATGCATCCAAACCATCTAAGTGGTGTTCAGGGCCTAGGACCTAGACTAGAATCAATCTTACACAAAGACTCTGATGCCTAGACAGGGTGAACATGGTGACTTCAGGATACATGGACATAGTGACTTCATTGCACAGTTGTGAAATTGGACTGTAGTACTTGGTAATTCAGACACAGCCATTAGTGCGGCTTACAAGATGGATCATGAGACAAGGGCTGGGTGCATAGGCTAACACTTGCTCTCAGCCTGTATATGAGTCTGATCCTAAGCACCTCTGCTTACCTGGCGATAGAGTGAGAATTGCACTTTCCCAATAAAAAACTATGATGCGTAGTGTGGGGTGTGCAGGTTATGAATCAAACACGTAAATAAGAATTTGTGGAATGGTTCTCTGTGTATGTCTTTCAGATGTGAACAGACATGTAAACTGTAATACCCTATACACGTGTGTTAACTCCTTTAAGAAAAAATACAAAAACTAAATATTTACTTTGTTAAAAAATGACAAATTTGAGGTATTTTAGATGGAATCATATAGTCATTTCAACTTGACAGGACTTGTAAGATGATTGAGTCCAGCTATTAACCAGCACTGCCAAGTTCACCATTACACCATGTCCCTAAGCACTACATCTATGTGTCTATTAAAAACCTCCAAGAATGGTGACTCCACCACTGCCCTGGTCAGCCTGTTCCAATGCCTGGCAAGCCTTTCTGTGAAGATACTTTTCCTAATATCCAATCTAAACCTTCCTTGGCACAACTGAGGCTGTTTCACCTTGTTCTATCGCTTCTTACTTCGGAGACCAGCTTGCCTCCTTACTGTAGAAGAACCTCCTTTTCTTCAAGTAAAACAGCACCAGTTCTCTCATTTGTTCCTCACAGAACTTGTTCTCCAGGTTCTTTACTAGCTCTGTTGCCTTTTTCTGGACCTGCTCCAGCACCTCGATATCTCTCTTGTAGTGAAGGGCCCAGAACTGAACACAGGATTTGGGGTGCAGCCTTGCTAGTGCCCAGTAAAGGAGCACAATCACTGCCCTGGTCCTGCTGGTCACACTGGTGCTGATACAGCCCGGGATGCTGCTGGCCTTCTTGGCTGCCTGCGTACACACTGGTTCATATTCTGGTGGCTGTTGACTTATGAGAGTCTCATGGGTCAATGAATTTAAGACTCTTTTCATTGTTAAGAGGCTGTTGATTCACTTTCACTAAGTCCCTTGATGTAGCTGTACTTTGGCTTCTTTTTTTTAACTTTTTTTTTGTCGCATTAGACTGAAAGTCCGTGGTGTGAGCTATATTTTGTATTACCATGTTCACAGAGTACTTGCAAAAATGGAGCATGGTCTTGATCCTTAGGTATTACTGTAAAATTATAACTAATTCATCTTTTTGATTTAAGCTTCAAGTTATCTTCTTTTTTAGAAGAGGGAATCAGAAAATGTGTTATTTAAACTAACTCTTTTTATGGATTTTAATTTCTTCATTCTTTTTCAAGTAGACCATGTTTGGAATATATATAGTGGGTTTT
>NC_047557.1:78209612-78309612 GCF_012275295.1 Melopsittacus undulatus
TCATATAATTATATTCATATTACTAATAAAAACAATTAGCAGGTGATTCTGCTATGATTTTAGTATTACAACATGGTATCAGGACATGTCAAAAGCAAGTCTTGTTTAAGAAATTGAAGTTTCATACCCCACTCCACTTTAATTACTTGTTGATCTAGAACATTGGTGCCCCCTTTTACAAGGACAGTTTTGACTCAAAAGAAAAAAATCTTTAAAAGAGAAAATTGTTCCATCTTTATTATCTCTTTAAAAGAAATTCAGAGTGAAACTGCTTTCAGAATAGTTTTTGATGGTTGATAAATTCTGCTTACACTTGTTTAGTGGAGGTAAAAATTCGCAGGCAGGTAAGTAAAATAGTGTGCAGTCTTTTTTTAAGAGTAATCACAACTATGATGAAAGAAGTAAAAAAGCTATTTTCTTTTATCTCTCATAACTGAGTTTGAACCTTACCTTTATGAAGTTAAATTGGAATACATTGTTTAATTAGTTTAACCTTCTTGTTCCTAGACTGAGTCTTGTTTGGTGACCTTGCTTTAAAACAGAGAGAGTTCATGTTAACAAACATGGAGATCATCCAGCCCAAAGCACATTATTTATGTTTTAACAGTTTAATAAAAAAGTGAAGCGGAACACTCTAGAGGATGGCTATAATAGCTTTATCATTTTTTCATTATTAAGACCTCTTAAGACAATTGTCTTTAAAATTATAATATGTGCTTTTAAGAACTTCCAGTCTGAGCACTGATTTATGCTGTCTATGATTCCATTTCTGCTCGGTTTCACACTGTGTTAATTTTCATTAAGTTCATTATGTTTGAGACCTCTGAAGGGATTTATTTAAAATTCATCTCTTGATTAGACACATACTGTATACTTTTTATTACTGTAACAATATCTATTTTTTTTCCCAAAGATAACAAGACCTGAGTTATGGCTGTAATGCTATTCCTCAGAATGCCTGTATCAGGTCCCTTAGCAATATTAATATGTTGCTGTAATTATTTTTTGATGCATGTAAAACATATAGGATTTGATGATGAAAGATATGTTTAACATAAGTGGGTTTGCGATGTAAATCCCAGGCACACATTTTATATTGCATGTTTCTTTTAGGTACTATAAAAGATTAGATAAACTTCAAAATAAGAATTCAATATAATTTTAAAGGGCTTAGTAAAGCCAGTTCATCAGAATAACATATGTAGATGTTTAATTTACAAAACAGCAGTTTGCACTCTGGAATAAAGCTTTTCCTAAAGCCATTAAATTTCTATTTTACTTTAATAGTCTTTAAAATAAAAGACAGCTACACAAAAGATATTTCTTACTTGATAATACAAAAGTGTGTCATTATTATTATCTACTTGTAAAGTGTATATTAGGTTCATTATCAATAACTGTGGTTTATGTTTTATATATGTAGATGTAAAACATATCTGAGTGAACAAAAATCTAACAACCAGCACGCAAATTCAATGTTACAGGCTATAACAGTTTCTCTCCTAGGATTAGGGATTAGCAAAATTAATGCAAGGTATGGTGTGTGGATAAAATATAGCTTGACTTTAGAGAAAGACATAAAAAAAAGGAAAATTAACAGATTGTATTTTTTTTTTTAGATTCTTAAAAGTACATATTTTATTCTTAGGCTAAAGCTGTGCTCCTGTTACAGTTTCTGTCTTTTAGCTTCAACTCCTCTCATGGTTATTTGATATGCTGTCTGACACTTCTTTGATTGTGAATAGGAGAGGCCTTGTAAAGGCACATAGCCTTGACATCCAGAAGACCAGGTCTCTGAGCTCAGTTATTGCCATTCAGCAGCATGTTCTTACCTTTAAAAGAATATTTTGTCATCGTTATATTACCGCAAACTTTTTGTATGAAGCAATTCAGTGTGGTGATATTAAAGAGATTTAAAAACACTAGATTTTTTTTTTTTTAATAAATTTACATTTAAGTTAAAGACCTTGTGAGACTCCTGGTTTGGGTATTACTGATTACCTTCTCCCTCCTTACATGCTCACTCTAAAGTTTATTGTAATAAAGTGAAACTCCTTCTAAGCCACCTTGTTTAGTGTTCAGTAGAGGCATATATGTTTTGCTTGCTTTCCATTAAGTAATGTATTTTTAACAAATATATTTATGAATTTTACACAGAAAGAGAATGAACATCCTTGGGTACTTTTTTACTGAAATCTGACACATTCACAGATTCTTCTAATCTACTGAAGTATCTATTTTCTGAGTCTTCTACAACTGTTGTGTAATCCCTCCTCATTTCTTTAAATTTTAATTCTAACAAAAGGTGCTTTCTTTTTTAGAATTTATTCAGAAATATCAGAGAGGTTTAAAACAAGAAATAAAGATTGGATTATGTAGTTGATATTCTTTTTTTTTTTTTTTGCCTTGCACAGTAAAGTATCTCTTTCCACATCATGAAAGGTCAGGCCACATTTAGCTTCAAGTCAGTTACCGGGACAGTATTTTATTTGGTTTATGGAATACATTGTTTAATTAGTGTCTCTATATCACATACGCAAATACTAGTAAAGTGCATTCATGTTTATCTTACTGCAGGGCAGATTCTTCTGTGGCTCTTTCAAAATATTCTTCAGGCAAAATGTTTCTCAATGAAGATTAATCGGAATATTTGAGATTCTGCCCTCTGTATGTCTTCAGATGTCAGGACATCCTAAAAGCACAATGAGTTGTCCTAAGCAAAAATGGTTCCAAAGTTAATATGTGTTTTCTGCAGCAACAGTTTCCCTGATGTGTACTGCATGCTAATAAAACAAGAAGTCCAAGACTGGAACTTCAGGTTTTGCTTTCAATAGGTAAATACCAATTGCTCTCTGTAGCTGTTTTCTTGTCTCTGTGTCTCTTCTCTGGGAATTCCACCTATTCTCATGAGGTGTGATGACTGCCTCTTTTTTTTAAAAAAAAAAAAGTTTCCATAATTCATAATTAAGTAGACTTTTTAAAATGTATTTTTCACATACACATGTTTAAAAGTGCATACCTTTAATTGAGAAGCTAACATACTTTCAGAGACTTTGCTGCAAGCCTATACCTTCAGTTTATTGCACTAGTATGTAATAGAGTGCTTAGCTAGTTATCAAAAAACTGCTGGAAGATGACACCTCAACAGCTAAAATGATAAGTTGAACAGCTTTTCTTTGCTTCTTTTCCATAACTGCAAGCATCATGAATTGTCTGGATAGCACTTAAAAGCTGTGGCTTAGATGAAGCTCTCAGTTGGCAAAGTGACTTTACCACAGCTATCTCCTTTCAGTGGGAGCAGACTCAGTGGTAGTGCATCCTCATTCATCCACTTGCAACTCTGGGAATTTCATGGACAGAAGCAAAAGAGAGCTATGAAATTATTTTAAATAGTGAAACCAAATGATCCTCCTTTATTACTGAGAGACTCTGTATCCAAATTTGACCTTTACAGCTTTGCAACAAAATAAGGGATGTTTGAAAGACAAAGTGCAGATATGCTCAAGTGTCAATATCTGTGTTCAGTAACTGAAACACTAATAACAGCCCTTTCTGCAAACTTTTAATTGGAGTTGCAACTCCTGTACTCTGAAACAACCTATTCTTCATGATACTAAACCCAAAACCAAACTGTAAAATTAATTTTGTCATGAAAAATATGCTATACATTCATTTATAAGAAGTGAGGATTTCCAAAACTTGTCCATTATCAAAATAACTTATCATTGTTAGTCATGTTTTACTTTCCCTTGCACAGCAATCTAAGCTTTCTGGAAACTGGTCTGTTATTAGGAGCGCTATTTGTGTCTGCTTCATTACTACAAAGCTCAGCCTCTGTCCCCACTACAGGATCTGTTTGTGGATTTTAAACAGTGAAGATGAAAACAAAACTGACCTTCTGATCTTTGGAGGTTGTCCCTCCCCTAGCCAACTTGCAGACCATTTTTTATAAAGCTATCTGATTTAGGAGCAGATTGAAAGTTATAATCCTTACAGAAAGGCACTGGATTTGCAGTGTCTTCTACACCAAGAGAGGAGTGTGCACATGTCCTGGAAAATGTATTGAAGAGCAGGCTTACTCTTTTATTTCATTAGTGGGTGTATGTCAGCATGGACCACATGGACAGACTATAATGAGTTGCAGATGGCCAACAGAAAAATAAATAATTCTAGCATGACAAAAGCTTTAATTTGGGGTCTTTTTTCTTCAACTTAGCTTTATGTAGTTAAAACCCGATAAACCCAGAAACTTTAGCAATTAAAAATCCTTTTGAAAGCCTTTTCTTCATCCATTTTATTTGTTGTGCTTGTGTTTTTTCTTTTTTTTTTCCCTTATCTGACTCTTCCTCAATGTCTTCCTATAAAGAAATGTCAAAGAAAATTGTACTCTTAATCTATTTGCTGTAGTTTAAACCCTTTAGTTAGATTATAGCACTAATTGAATCTTCTCCCAGTGGGAGAAATATTGCACTGTCTGGTTAAACCAATGCTCCAGCTGCTGCTTTGTGCCAATGGGGTACTAAGAATTGCAGCCTTAGTGTTTGTTTTCAAATGAGTATAAAATTCATGAAACTCATGATACAGAATCACCTACTTGGAGAGAAGGTTTTTTACTTGTGTTCTGTCTTATTCTGTCTGTGATCAGGAGGGTTACCTTTAGGGGAAAAAAATGAATGCACACCACTTCATTAATCAGGCATATCTCGCACAACACAACTTTAAAGATTCCTTTGAAATATGTTATCATTACAAACTAGAGCTAGGTTGGAAGAACAGCCAATTCGTTCCTCTTCTGTCATGTCCAAAATTATTTCCTACCACAAAGTTTGAACTCTGAAGTCTTGAATTTACACTGGAAACCTTTAGAATTGGAAGATCACAAAGGGATCTTTAAATCTGATAGTTTTTTTTTTTTATATATATTGTTAGCTTGACATATCTGGAGATTTATCTGTTAGTTCATGTTCATCCTCTGAGATAATTATGCACTTTTTACTTCACTCTGCATTTCACATTTAAGGAGTAAATGGAATATTAAAATTAGTAGCAAAAGCCATTGTCTGCCTTCTCTGAGAAATGCCAGCAGGCAGGCATGTCCATTATTTGAGTTGCAAGTTTTCAGCTTCATGAGTGTTTTACCATTTTGTTTAGCACAGTCATTATCGCCTTACCTTTGCCTATTTTGATTTCTGTCCTTCTTAACTGTGGTGGTTTGTTTCCTTCTCAAACAGGTGAGTTAAACTGTAGCGGGTCTACATGTCTTTCTTTTGTGACTAACTCATTTACTCATTTAGTCACTCACCTGTGCCCTCTTTACAAATGATTTCTTCAATGGATGGATTTTCTTATTTCTACCTTGTGTTTGGAGAGCTGGGCCAGAAAGGATGCTGAATGAAATGTTTAGGCAGTGGCTAGTCTCATTATCAGAACAGGGAAACTAAGACTTGAAAATTTTAAATGAATTCATGGACATCAACGGGGGGGTAGATGACATCGTTATTACTGTTCTGTAGAACATGAACAACACATTTTATATGTTTTTTCTTTTCAATTTAATTATTACACAGCTCTTGAGCCTCCAGTTTATGTAAGCATGTTGCATCTGCCAAGTTGTTGACTATACTGACATGGTGCTCTTTCTCTCTCTTTTTGTTGGACATTGCATTTTGTGTCAGTTGTTGGTTATTTATTGACTCAGAAAGGAAGAGGGATGGACTTGGCTGATGCCAACCTCATGAAGTTTAATCCTGACAAGTGCAAGGTCCCACAACTGGGTAGGAGCAATCCCAGGCACAGTTATAGGTCGGGCAAAGAAGAGATTCAGAGCAGCCCTCCAGGGAAGGATTTGGGGGTGTTGGGTGATGAGAAAATGAACATGAGCTGGCTTCAGTGTGTGCTTGCAGCCCACAAAGCCAACCGTATCCTGGGCTTCATCAAAAGGAGCGTGACCAGCAGGTTGAAGGAGGTGATCCTGCCCCTCTGCTCTCGTGAGACCTCACTTGGAGTATTGTGTGCAGTTCTGGTGTCCTCAACATAAAAAGGACATGGAACTGTTGGAACAAGTCCAAAGGAGGGCCACAAGGATGATCAGGGGACTGGAGCACATCCCGTATGAAGATAGGCTGAGAAAGTTGAGGCTGTTTAGCCTGGAGAAGAGAAGGCTGTGTGGAGACCTCATAGCAGCCTTCCAGTATCTGAAGGGGGCCTATAGGGATGCTGGGGAGGGACAATTCATTAGGGACGATAGTGACAGGACAAGGGGTAATGCGTTCATACTTAAAGAGGGGAAGTTTGGATTGGATATGAGGAAGAAATTCTTCAGTGTTAGGGCGGTGAGGTACTGGAATGGGTTTCTCAGGGAGGTTGTGAATGCTCCATCCCTGGCAGTGTTCAAGGCCAGTTTGGATGAAGCCTTGTATGGCATGCTTTAGTGTGAGGTGTCCCTGCCTATGTCAGGGGGGTTGGAACTAGATGATCATAAGGTCATTTCCAACCCTAGCTATTCTATGATTCTTTGATTCTATGACTTTAGCATCCAGCATTTAGCATACACTTCTGTGGTTTAAGACCTCTTCTTAACTGGGCTGAGCAGGGAGTCATTTTTGAGTCTTCAGGGATGTTAATTGACTTAATGATGTGTGGAGCAAGTAAGAAAGTAGAGGGAGAGGACAAGCATGCTTATCTTTCAAAAGGTATTGGGCTTGTTCAGATGTGTGATCCAGAAGAACTGATATGTTATTTTTTTTGCTCTTTCCATCTTTCTCTTGCACATAAACACATAAACAGGAGTGCATGCCCGTATGTGTACAAAAAGGATGAGAAAATGTTTTCTGAAGTGATTAAATGATTGATTCTTCCCAGCCACATGACTATTGTAAAGTGGATGAGTTTCATTTTACCCACAAATTCCATGTGAGATATAAGAACCTTCCCAGTGTAATGACACTGGAAAGGAAATGTTTCCTTTGGAGATTTCGTTCACTAAGTATCTCTTTGAAATTAAATATTTTGTTACAATCTTTAAATCAAACTAATAGTAAGATATTACTTTAAAGAAAGCTATCAGCTAAGAGTAGGAAACATTTATCAATAAGTTAATTTCCTCATATACTAATTTCCTCATATACTAATTTCCTCATATACTAATTTCCTCTAGAAAGGTCATTCTACAATAAGATCCACTCAAATGAGAGGTCTTCATTCTGAGCTCTGTGAAGTTCATTGTTCCAAGAGAGGGTAATGAAGATAAAGGCTTTGATTCCCTTGTTATTATTTAGTCTTTACGCCAATGTAGTCTATTTCAACTAATTTTACTAATTTTACACTACCTTTGTGTGTAACCATGTGTGTATGTGCTTTAAGTCTACTCTGAAAGACTGCAAATACTGAGCTAATGTATGTATCTATGCCAAATCTTCCACTTCTGGCCATCAATATCTTGCTTTTGGTTATTACAAACTGTCTCTAAAAAAGGGTTGACTGTCTATAAAGGAAGAATGTAGCTGGATTCATCTTGAGATGAGGTGTGGTCTAGGCACTTCCTTCAGTTGATCCACATTACTCACCCTCAGTACTTGCATGAATAGAGAAGTGACAATTCCATAAGAAATTAATGAGAAAGTAGAGAGTTCTGACTGGAGGGGTGAAAGTCCCGCAGTGGCTTGTGCAGGAACCCAGCTGGTGTCATGTCTTTCTCAAAGCATTCTCATTGCCAATGAGACTGAATTAATAATATTATCCAGGCTGAATAATACAGAAACTAAGAGCACTAAAAGCCAATTAAATTTTTCATCTTTTTGTGTTGCCATCCTTCAAATTGTGTATAATTTAGAAAGTTTACTAGAAAGTTGACGATATGATTCCATGTGATTACGGCACTTCAGATGTTCTCCAAGACTACATCTTCCACATTAATTTGAAAATGAGACACAAAATGAAATGTGGCACAAAATGTGTAAGAGCACCAACAATAACTTGAGGCTGATTTGTTAGGGCTAGATGTACTGATGCTGAGATTTTCTTCCAAATTGTATTTTTGAACTGGTAGTGTAGATAATGTCTACCCATAATGTCCCAAACTGGCTTGCACCATACGGATACTAACCATTCCTATGCTACTACTACTGCTGCACATGAACAGTAGCACCTCAATGTATCTCTACATGAAAGCTTATTTTATTATCACTTAAGGAAGTCATTATCCTTTTATGAGTGCTTACGTGCTTCTTTACAAATATGTCACCACAGTTACATTATAAAAGCAGCATTATTTTTGCTAGTGGTGTTTTATGGAGCAAGGAAAGTAGTTTGAAAGTAACTTAAAAATGTCTTTGCATTTTTTTTTTTTTACTCTGGAGGAGCAGAATTGATAATGTTTTTTCACACTAAAGTTAGATTTTACTATTAAAGTTTTTTTTCTAAGTGTTATATACCATCTGTAAATTATAAAAATACAATATGTATAATAAACACTGTGGTTTAATTGTACAGACAAGGTAGCTGCAGATCATCTTTATTAGATAAGTATTTAATATGGGCTAAAGTAAAACGTACTTTTTATAATTTATATATATATATATTTTTTTTTTACTTTATACTATTTTTTATATGTAGAGGATTTTTATTTCCTGCTTAGTCTGGGCAATCTTGTTGAAGATATCTCCAACATCTCCATCAAGTTAAATGACATCAACCTAATGCCTAATTTTTAACAATAAAAAAAAATAATAAGATTTCATCTGCTAACAGAAGAAGAAATGCTGATCAAGTAAGAAAATATTACAGGTATTTTCTCTTTCAGCAAAAGACATTGGCAATTTTGAGCAGTATATTCTGAGGATCCTTCTTTAAAGAATTACTCACTTAAAATTCTAGAAAGAATAGCACTTTATTTTCTTTGCCCAGAAGCCAGTAACTTCCAGAAAATAAAAATATTGTCATGATACTATGATAGAAAAAGTTTTGATTGGTGTTTTTGTGAGTTATATTTTTATTTTGGTTTTGTTCTATTAATTTGGGTTTTGTTTTTTGTTTGTTTCTTTTCTTTTTTTTTAAGAAAATTTTGCCTGCCTTATAAATTACGGGAAATTTACTAAATTTTTTTCTGTTTTATTATTTGAGAGCCATAATGCAAATTACACTGGATTTAACTTGGATTTCCTGTAAAATTTGAAAGGTGATAAATGGCATATGTTTGTCTGTACATAGCAACTTTGCTTTAAAAAGAATTAGAAATTAAAAAAAAAAAGAAAACAGAAAGTACAGCATATGCTATACTTTATAAAATACCCAAAAACTTATCCTTATATATAAAACAGTACAGAAGAAATGAAGTCATTCTGAGTTTCCCAAATCTCTTGTGATCTCATTGCTGATCACTAGCTTTCTGCTAGCAAAGATCTAGATAAGTAATGCTGTAAAAGGTTTTTATAAAAGTCTGAATAAATATTAACTTAAAAAATATATGGGCATTTTCAAATTACCATGATGTATTCCACATAGGTGATTTTGCAGTTTGTACTATTGAGTGCTTAGAAATGCCATAAGAACTCAGATGTTCCTCTCTATACAAAGTACAAAAAAAAAACAAACAAAAAAATGCAACAGATAAAGCTGGTTTACTCTGCAGTTCAAAATGTTATGCAAATTCTGTTCTGGGTTTAGCAGTAGCAGTCATTTTTCTCCTTCTTAGGAGCTGGTGCAGTGCTGTGTTTTTGACTTTCAGCCTGGGAACAGCACTGATAACACCGATGTTTTTAGTTGCTGCTCAATAACGCTTACTGGCCAAGGACATTCTCAGTCTTATGGTCTGCCAGGAGGGAGGTGAAGTTGGGAGGAAGCATAGACAGGACATCTGACCCAAAGTAGCCAAAGGGGTATTTCATACTACAGCACGTCATACCCAGTATATAAACTGGGGGTAGTTACCCAGAAGGGCTAGATCACTGCTCGGATCGGGCTGGGTATCAGTTAGCAGGTGGTGAGCAGTTGTATTCTCTTCCCTTGTAATTTCCCTTATCATTATTATTATTGGTGGCAGCAGTGGTGGTTTTGTGTTATAGGTTAACTACTGGATTGTTCTTATCTAAACCCATGGGAGTTACATTCTTTGGTTCTCCTCCTCATCTGTCCTGGAGTGGGGGGAGGAAGCGGGGCCGGGGGGGAGGGAGTGAGCGAGCAGCTGTGTGGTTCTGAGTTGCCAGCTGGGCATAAACTATGACACTATCACAAATTAATAAACCAAGCCATGTTGAATGAAGTCTTTCAAGCTGTGAAAACACTCAGATCTAGACAACATCTAACACCAAAGTCATAATTATGTCAGATACCTCCTTGCATATGCATTTATAACAGTAATTTCTCAAGTAATGTATTGTGACTGTGTACATAAATATTTTTGTCTTTGTACACACCACACTATTTAGGAATGAAAAATACTATTTAATTATGTTAGAATGTGCTTTCAGTGAAGTGCCGATGTTGGTGCATCATGTTTTAGCAAACTGGAGTTAGCAAGGTTTGTCATTTAGAATTTTACTCTGAATCCTCAAGAGGCCTCTTGTATATCCAAGTCCTTTTTGCACCTTAAAATTGAACTTGGGTGAAATGTCTTTTCTCTCAGTAGATAATGAAAATTTGCATAGTCCTGAATGCAGTTCTCTCTTCTTCCATGTTCCCCCTCTCCTGGTCAAACCTAGATCAACTGGGGAAAAACTGGAATATCCTAGTTGACTTCAGGAAGGCTGTGATGCAGGCAGTACTAATCACAAACCACCAGTCACCTGATTTCAAGGAAAGTCTGAGCTTCTTTTGACTCTGAAAATTTTCTCATTTAGAGCTTAGCGTGGTCCTGTGAAAAATATGTTTGACCATCTCACAGTGACATTCCTTCACATCTTCACAGAAAGACCAACCTGTTTATTAGTACTGAGCTCCATGCTGCTGTAATTCAGCTTGTGTCAGGTCTGCACGAGAAAACCAGGATGAGGTTGCTCAGAGGTGCAAGTGGGTTAGATTCAGTCAGTAAGTTTTTGATAACCTGAAAGCAATGATGATGTAGAATTTTTTTCAAAGTGAAAGTGCATATGTTGATACCATTCTAGATATCATCAGGATTGTGTAGCTAATTGTATAGTTTTCTTAGAAAACTACTTACTTTTTTAATCAATATCCAATTAGCAATTACCATAGCAACTGTAAAACACAGGATGCCTTGGTATGTAAGGTATGCTAGCTTCTATGATAAAAAGCACCAGTGGGAAATACAAAGGTGTTAGAGTAAAATCTGTGATTTTTCCCTCAGTGTTTTAAGAAGCAGAAATTGATACAACTGTCCAGTGCTCAATTTGGGGAAATAAAATTACTGTTTCTTCATTTAATATTTCTGTTCTCTCCCTAGAATGATGATCAGTACCACATCTTTTATTTATTTGGGAGTTTTGCATGCTGTTTCATAATAGCAGCTGAAGACACAGCTCAAGAAAGCAAAAGGTTGACCTTTTAAGATTAGGACCTTGCCCTGCAGTCCTGTGTCCAGCTCTGAGGCAACACAAGAGGTTGTGGACCTGTTGGAGTGAGTCCAGAGGAGGCCACAGAGATGCAGCAAGGGCTGGAGCAATTCTGCTCTGGAGACAGGCTGAGAGAGCTGGGCTTGTTCAGCCTGGAGAAGAAAAGGCTCCTTAAGGGGAGACCTTAAAGCAACTGTCAGTGCCTAAAGGGGCTACAAGAAAATTGGAAAGGGGCTTTGGACAAGGACCTGTAGGGACAGGACAAGAGGAATAGCTTTAACCTCACAGAGGAGAGATTGAGATGTGATCGTAGGCAGAAGTTCTTCTCTGTGAGGGTGGTGAGGCCCTGGACCATGGTTCCCAGAGAAGCTGTGGCTGCCCCATCACTGGCAGTGTTCAAGGCCAGGTTGGATGGGGCTTGGAGCAGCTGGTCTAGTGGAAGGTGTCCCTGCCTGTGGCAGGGGTTGAAACTGGATGAGCTTTGAGGCCCTTGCCAACATAAACCATTCAATGATGATTATTTCCTGAGGATTTCCAGGTGATCAGTCCCTCCTCAGGCCACATGAAGATGAGGAAGAATAAGTCTTTACAATCCATGTTCATGTAGATAAAGTCATTTTCCTTTTCCAAACACGATTCATGCTTAACCAGCCTCTTGATGTGAGTTTAAACTGCTATTTCTTAAAATTTATAAACGTGCAAAATTTTGTTAATTGTTGCTTTCTTTAATTGGAAGAAAAAAAATAAATCTTTAAACCAGACACTTCCTAATGAGGGAATTTGCAGAAGCAGTATGCTTCCGTCTGTCTCTGTAATACAGTTTTGCTCAGTGACACCATTTCAGCATTTCATTGTTTCAGTCTGTCTCCCTTTTTCAAGTCCTAGATTTGCACAGTCCTTTTAAATGTTTAATCTACTTTAGCAGTTCTGAAGAAAATTTCTCAAGAAAGTTTCTCTTGCCTCTTATGTATCTTTTGTTATATGTATATGCCTGTAGAAAGTATCCATGGACAATGACCCTTTCATAGTCTTTCTCCATATTTTTCAGATGTCTGCCCTGGAAAGAACCCCAAAAATACTCAGTTACATGTTACAGCACCAAGAAATATCTGTCTAAGAGAATTTTAAACACTTTTGTTCTCATGCTCAGATTTTCCATTCTCAATAACTGTTCCCCTTCAGTGATTCTTCTCTTCCAGCCATTATAAATCATGAAATAAGTATCCTTTGTTGTCATGTTAACTAAACAGTTATGGTGTATCACCAAGCTGCATATGATTTATGGAAATGGGTTATAGTCATGTTGGATACCTTTAAAACATCACCTTTTGTATACATTTTTATTTATCTACTTATAAAAATATTTTGAAACCTGAATAATAATCAACAATTGAGAAAATTTTAAGAAAAATATACAACAGATACAAAGACCATATCACAGCTCATGAAAAGAATATTGGTCTAAGATTTCACTTATGTAGCTTTTCTTGGTGTGGTTCGGCATAGAGTAATGCAGAATGTGTCTTGCCTTTACACTTCCACCTGAAGCTTAACCTTTCAACAAATTTTACCTCTTTAACATAAAAGATCTGTATGTTCTAGGAGGTGATGTTTAACCTCCTTGGTAATCTGAAACTCTCCTCATTCAAAATTAACTGTACCCAGGAAAAGTTATTTAGAGATCTTTGTATGCTTTTTCAAGAGACAATAGAAAGTTGACTTCTTTTTTACTGGAACATGCACCCTTTTTATATGTATCGCTGAAAAAAAAAATGAAGGACTATCTACTGTTTCTTCTCCTACAAGTATATTGCAATAATCTTGGCTTTATGGAAAAAAATAATAGTGCATATTAAAACCAAGCTGAACACAGAAGGGAACATCTAATTGGATTTTCATTAAGGAAGGTAAAAAAATTTATGTTAAAAGACAACACAAAAAAACCCCAAAACTTCAGCTGATCTTTGTATCCATTATTGTTCAAAGATCAAAAATGCTACAGGGGGTGGGAAGGGTTATGGGTCGTGACATGGAGGAGCTGCACAGGGATGCTTGTGCTGAACTTTGTCTTAACTGAGTTGGAATTGTTTCTGAAATATTGTTCCTCATCAGTTCTTGTGTCTATGTGAGTGAACTTATCAAGGATAAATATCAATATCTAAGAGATGCTTAACTAATTCTGTAGTGCTATGGACTGGATATGGACAATGTAAATACATTGATGTTTGTCATCTGAAGCAATCTGGATGCTCTGATATTTTCAAATTTGGCCATATTTGCCTTATTTTATTACTTTTTTGTGTTTTTTACTTGTTGAAAGTACTGTTAGTAGAGTGGTGCTAAAATGTTGCAGATTCTAAAAGGTTTTTTGAAGAATCTCTATGCATTATGCCTTTCATCTTATTTTGGATTATAATTTTGATATCTCTCTCTGTAGCTTTTGTTCTTTGTACTTTTGCATTCTCTTTTTTGTTTTCTATGTATATTCCTAAATGTAAGAAGACTTTTTTAATGCATCAGTTTACACTATTTATTAATTTTGGTAACAGATGTTGAGGAATATAAAGATGTGATTTTCACTCTTAGTAAACTTGATACTAGATATCTTTGCTGACTGATAAAAATCAGGATTTTTCATATATTAAAATATATTTCAAGGCCTTAGAGTTAAAGAAATAGTTGTGACTTTCTCGCAAATTCTCAGGGTGACCCGTCGGCAGGAATTTGCACCATTCTGGTATGCATATCTGAACCACTGTCACCTCTATGAGGCAGGGAACATCTTACTGTTGAAAATGTCTAGTGTTACAGAGAGGTTTGGAAACATGAGAATGGATGTCTGCTGTCTATCCATCAACAACAGGTGACCATCCATCAGTGTCATTGATTCTGTTTTCACCCTGTGTCCTGTCTTTATTATGGATGCCTAACTGGTCATGAATGGATTTAAGTGAAAAAACCTGAGACTTAACAACATACAGCCTTATTCAAACATATTTAGATTAACTGTCCAACACATGACCAATACATTTATTTAGGAGGTTGATTTTGTGCATTTATGTGTGCTACTTATGTATTTATCCTCTTCTACATTTGTTGCAATATAGTATAAGGTAAAAGACAAGTTTTCAGACATTTTGACCACCAACACAGCTTTTTCACCACTTTCTGTGCCTAGTAATATAATTTTGTAAACATTTACTAGGACTAAGCACTTCTGAATTTAGATAATTCATGAATTATTTTCTCTAAGTTGGCCAGGTTACTAATATATCTATTGAGAATGGCTGGTTGATTAATACCTCTTTGCACTGAAACATGTGAAGAAGAGACAAAAAAAGGTCAGTGAAATGCTAACCAATAGAAATAATTTTCAAAACTCACCTGCCTTGGGAACATTTGCCTTTCTACATGTTGTGGTTTAAACTCAGCCACACAGTTGCTCTCTCAATCCTCCCCCTTTCTCTCCCCCAACTCCTGGAGAGATGGGGAGGAGAATCAAAAGAATGTAAATCCCATGGGCTGAGATAAGAACAGTCCAGTAAGTAATGTATAACACAAAACTGCGACTGCTACCACCAATAGTAATAATGTTACCAGGCTGAAAGTCAAAAACACAGCACTGCACCATATACGAAAAAGAGAAATGACTGCTCCTGCTGAACCCAGGGCAGTATCTACCCTTATTCCATACCATTCACATCATTTTCATATCCCACATTTTCAATATACCATCACTCTTATCTCATATATAAAAATATATATACATACACACACACAAACAAAGATCATTCTTTAATACATGGACCAATTCCTATAAAGCTGCTGAGTCCATCCGTTCCATGATGCTGGGCTACATCTCTTGTAACAATCTTTCAGAGAAGGAGAGGTTGTGTGCAGTGTCAGATCGTTGCCTGCTGGTGCTGATCTTTCCTTTACAGCAGAACTCGTCTGGTTTCATCAAAGTTGATTCTTTGTTGGGATGATGGTTGGAGGGAAGTCAGGGCCAGTTGCTGGTGACTTGAAGACATCTAGTTGGTGGGCTATAAAAGTGCTACACAGCAGGCAACGGTATACAATTAAGTTCATTGGCTGTTTTCCCCTAAAATCAAATCCCCTTGAGATACACATCAGACTTCCCTATCTTCCTGCATTGCCCACCAAGTATATCTGGGTCCCTGAACAGAAGAGTGGGTTTGACTTGACCTGAAACAGGAATAAACCAAACTTTCTTCCCCAGCAAATTTTGTATGTGCACTACAGGAACTTTGTCTCCCCCTACGGTATGTAAAAGCTCTGACTGGGCTGGGCCAGCCCTGTTGGCAGATCCTGTGGTGTTGACCAACCAAGTGGCTTTTGGTAAATGTGTATCCCAATGTTTGAAAATTCTACCACCCATTGCTCTCAGTGTAGTTTTCAACAGATCATTGTACAGCTCAATTTTCCCAGAGGCTGGTGCATGATAGGGGGTGTGATATACCCACTCGATGCCATGTGCTTTGGCCCAAGTGTCTATAAGGCTGTTCTGGAAATGAGTCCCATTGTCTGACTCAGTTCTCTCTGGGGTGCCATGTCCTCACAAAATCTGTTTTTCAAGGCCCAGGATAGTGTTCTGGCCATTGGTGTGGGGCACAGCATATGTTTCCAGCCATTCGGCAGTTGCTTCCACCATGGTAAGCACACGGTGTTGCCTTGGCGGGTTGGTGGGAGTGTGACATAATCAATCTGCCAGGCCTCCCCATATTTGTACTTCAGCCATTGTCCCCCATACCAAAGAGGCTTTTACCGTTTGGCTTGTTTAATTGCAACATGTTTCAAATTCATGAATAACCTGAGCAATAATGTCCATTGTGAAGCCCACCCCTCGATCACAGGCCCATCTGTATGTTGCATCTCTGCCCTGACGGCCTGTAGTGTCATGGGCCCACGGGGCCAAAAATAATCCATCCTTATGCTGCCAGTCTAAGTCCATCTGAGTCATTTCAGTCTTAGCAGCTTTATCCACTTGGTTGCTCTGGTGTTCCTCAGTGGCCCGGCCCTTGGGAGCATGAACATCTACATGGCGTACCTTTACCACCAGGGTCTGCACCTGGGCAGCAATATCTTGCCACAGTGAAGCAATCCAGATGGGTTTACCTCTGCATTGATCATTGAGTCATCAAAGCAGGGAGAAATCAGCTGCTGAGAAATGTATATCCCAAAGGCAGAATACATCTAAAGGCTTGGAGCTGTAGAGAAGTAGTGAAGTGTTAAAAGAGGACTAGCAACATAAAGTCCAATCTTGGTGTTAAAAAAGTACTAAATAGAAAACAGTTGAGTTTTGTTCTAACAGACAACAAAATTGTGACACTAAGACTAAAAAGTATCGATTGTTCTTGGAACAAGATATGTTGTAAGACTTTTATAATATAAAAGCACCACCTGAAGCTCTATTTCATGTAGCCTAATATATTTAGCTATTTGTGTATTATGAATAATTTTGGATTACATTGTGCTCAGAGTGAATTGATATGACATGGGAGGAAGTTTCACATAGCTGCATTTTTCTGCTATGCTATTCTTCTAAAAGCCCTTCAATTGCAATCAAGTATAATATTCTTCACATGAATTTTAGGTGAGAAACTTAAATCATGTGACTGGACTATCCTGGTTATAAAAATATAGATAGTGATATTGAAATATTTCTTAAAAAGTTTAGGTTTATATGTATTTACGCATGCAGATATCTACAAAATTTTAAAAAACATTTCAAGTGAGATCACAGTAAATATGACTTTTAAAGCAAACCTCATGTCAGCTTTTGTTTTACTAAACTGTTGAATGGAAGGTTAAAACTCTGGTATACATTTTAGCCTTAGGAGTTAAAGCTTTGGTCCCTTGTATGAAGTGGAAATTCATAAATTCTGAAAACATATAAAAATGCTCACTTTGGTATACATTCTAATTTTAGGGGTTAAAGCTTTGGTCCCTTGTATGAGGTGGAAATTCATAAATTCTGAAAACATATAAAAATGCTTGCTTCTTCAGAGAGGTAATTTAGCTTAAAAGTAATAATTTTGCTGAAATTTTACATATAGATTGGACCTGATTTATATCATGAGTATGTTTTTTTAGTGGTTTGAATCCATCCTTTCTTAAAACCGAGAAATTTAAATATATCTTTTGGAACTAAATTTGACTCCTATAAACACCAAGTTTTATACCACTGGTTTTCTGGCTTTGGGTTCAGAACAGATACTATAATCTTTCATTCAAAACACTTCCTTCTCAAATAATTAGTTGACTTATAGATAAAGAAATCTTCAACATTAGAACTCATCAGGGTAATTTCTCTAGTTATACACTTATTTCCATAACATGAGATTTAAGTTTTTCTCAATGAAATGATAAAGGGTCCTGCTAAGATCACAAAGCACTGTTTCAAGTGGCATAAACTGAGTTTAAATTTTTAAATGTCAAAGCCTTTTTCTATGCTATGTCCTTTATAAACCAGAAGGAAGTATTTTTTAAATAATACTGCTGTTATTCAGAATGCCTAGAATCATTTAAAAGAAACCACAAATTCATTTCTTATAAGGCTCATTTTGTGGTGATCGTAGTCAGCCTTATGAAATGGGTTTTTGAACTCATTTGACAGGAAAATACTGTCAGTCAAACTTATATTTTTCCACCTTCCTGTTATTCAGTTTTCTGTAGAAAAGCATTCTGTATTTATGAACTTAACACACTGTTCAAATTATGACAATTAATACCCCTGGAGGTGAAAGTTACCATCAGCAATTTCATTGACGTCTAAATTTTATCTGAACTTTAACATACATTCAAGCCTTTGTTCAGAAATACTTTACCTTACAACACCGTAAGTTACTTTCAGAGATGCTAAAAAAATAAAAAAAAAAATAAGCTCTAGATTTCTAATTTTTACTTTTATGGTAGACAAAGTTACTAATAGTAATATATCAAAATGAGTATTTTTTAGTTATACAGAAAAAGAAGTAAAAGTATTAGGCAGTAATATACAAGTTGTTACTTACAACTTCAAAATTAAATTCTAAGTTTCCAGGTGTGAAGTAGTGCTTTGAGACCTGTCTATAAAATTCTGAAATCTTATTTTGGGATAGGAATTTTATAGGAAAACTCAGATTCAGGTTCAGAGGGTATTTTGCCCAATGGTGCTTTCAAATCATACTAAATGACAACTAAAAGATGAATATGAAGCTGCACTGAAACATTCAAAGCAATTTAGCACTTTTCTTTTTACAGTTTAAATCTTCCAGATTTCTTCCAGATACTTTGTGCTGTAGAGCATAGAGGAAAAAACTTTTAAGTTTAAAAATTATACACATATATATATGTATAATAATAAAACAATGTGCTCCATCCCATTTTTTCCAAATGTATTAGCATTTTGTAGTTAATAGTGTACAGATTCCATAGCTATCACTTATTTGTACTTTTCATAGTACTTCTGTCTAATACTATTTTGGCAAGTAGCCTATGGACAGTAAGATTATTGAGGGACTATACATTTAAAAGCAGGTAAAAAGCACTTGCAGCACCATTAACTATTAATTCATTCCTGGTTAAACTGATGATCCTTTGGCACTCAGAATACCCTGTATGTATTTAACAGCCAAGTACAATATATTACAATTCAAATACATCAAAAGCTTTATTCCTAGGAGCAGAAATAAAAAATGCAGGAACAGGAAACTAAAAACAACAATGGGTGATGTATAATCAAATCACTTAAGAAGACTCACTTTCTTCAAAGTATTGAAGTTCAGCCTTAATAAATAAATTTGTCCTGGTATTTTCCACTTTCCATTCTAGCTGTAGCAATATTTCTTTATTCAAAGCTAGTTTTGATGAGAAGTCCTAAAGAGGAGCAGTCTCCAGACATCTGTCGTTTCTTGTTGGGGTGGTCACTTAATGATCAAACTAGAGCTTAATCAACCAGAGCTACAGAGACAATGGTAAGTGATCACAAGTTAGTCCCCAATTTCAGATTTACAGAGATTCCAGGTAGAGTTCATTACAGCAAATCACCCAATCCCATCCCCTTGGCAGTACATTAAGAAAATAGACTAAATTAAGGTTTGTTGTGTTGTTTGGTATGTTTCCCGCTCAAAATATGAAGGCCCCCTGCTTGCACCCACACTCAAACTACAGAACGTTTGCAATGCAGGCAGATCTGCCACGGTTTGCTGCTCTGTCTGTACAGCATGTGAAATATTCATGGATTTGCAGGCCGAAATGCCATGTTTCGAATGTGGATTTCATATTTGTGCACTCCTGTCTTGAGAATTGATAGTTGAGAGTTTACAGCTATGTCTTGTTTCTTTATAAACAAGTAGCCATTTGGGCACCTGGGTCATGGCGGCTTCTCCTTCTCCATTCCTCTCCTTGTCCTCCTTGCTCCATTCAAGCCCGGGGTAACCACATTCTTTTTCAGTAATACTCATTTCCTGATAAAAAGCAATGCCGCCTCTCCCACACTGCTCCTTTTAGGCAGACCACAGCTTGTGCAATAAAGTACAGCTAGGGAGAGTATTGTCCTGACTGGGATGACCTTCCATGACCTTTAGTGGTCCCTTCCAACATAATTCATTCTATAATTCTATGATAAAACACATTTCTGCTTATAGATCATATACAAAGTCAAAGACTTCCATATTAAGGTCACAGGAGGCTTCTCAATTTGCTGTTTTAAGTGCTTGTCCATATTTAAAAAGTATGCTCAATTAATGTAATGCTGATGTTCTGAAAATAAGTCTTAGCTATAGTAAGAACAGCAAATCTCAGTACACACTCCTGCCTGCAGACACAGGGAACAAGACAACACATTAAATTTGCAGTGTACAGGTTCATTACAATGCATTTTATAATGTAACTCACACTTTAAAAGATATGCGTATTTCACAAGGGATAAGTCTTCTGCAAATTCAATTTCCTTTTTGGCTTAACTTTATGGAAGGATTAGCAGAAGTGCAGTGCATTATGTTTTAGGGCTGATTTTTTTAATGGCTTTTTCTTAACTTTCTGTATACTTGACATATTTTCAAGAAAATGTTAATCTCTATATGTCTAAGTACCATTTTAATGAACCACACCAATGAAGTGTAATGTATTGCCTCTGCTGAAGTTTTTCCTCTTTTCTTCTGTTCTCTTCCAGTTGACATAAGAAATTTCCTATCCACACAATCTTTACAGAACCTTTGCATAACTTCAACAACAATAATCTGCCTTTCATTATTTCTAGATAGATGCATTTATTTTGCCCCCAGGTCTGTTAATTATACAGCTTTCTCCAGCAGCTGCTTCAGGGTCCCCTGTTGGTCTGTTTGTTTTGTTTTTTTTTTCTCACAAAAACACTTTCTAAACTAGAAAAATTTCTGTTTGATCACCTAGTGTTTGTGTTGTGAACTTGTTCTAATCCTAAAAATGTCATCAGATATAAAAAGGGAAAAATTCACTCAATTCAGTTGCGACCAGATTTCCATGTGATGACAGTGTACATGGACATATTTTCGTTCATAGTGGTGACTAAAACATTTTAATTAACACAAGATTTGCTACCCCTGTGGAGGATAAACACATATTTTTGAGCAACTTAATTTTTTTTTTTTTTAGGTTAGGTAACACTTCGTGCCTCTCAATTCCTTTTTTCTAAAGCCATTTTACCAATTATTCATTATCTTTACTGTATACTCTAGTATTTTTGCTCATTACCTGTTTCTGCAACACTGTATTCTGGCAATCTGCTTTTGTTAATAAGGTTTGAGTAATTTCTGTGGCATCTCCCCAAGTCTGTTCTCAACTTTATTTCTGCTTAGCCACTTTTCTCTCCAGTTTACCAAAACTTATCATAGCTCTGCAAACACTGTCAGTAAAGACAGTATGCTTTTTTGCAGTGGCAATATTATTGTACATTTACATGGCAATTTATTTTGTTTTAAAAGAACACAACTGAATTCTTAACATTGTTTTGATAGAAACACCCACGGCTTCTAAACTTAGTTAACCACATTGCTTCTGTTTGCATCTTGGGAAAATAATTCACTAAATTTATTTTTACTTGACAAATTCTATGGGTGCTGGTATATATTCTTTTAATTACCTGCCCTGCAACTAGATATTCAGATTTCTCAGTACTTAACTCTAGAATGGATGAATTGTGTTGTTTCTTTAAGAAAACACCACCAAGGAAATATCTGTAGAATGCATATATGCCATTATTATGCACAATAAGCCTTTCCTCAATCTCAGCTGACTACTTAGTATGCTAAGGTTAGAAAAAGAAACCTCCCAAGTCTTAATGTGTTGTTGTTGGATTTCATGGGAATAAATGTCAACATTGTACAAACCCAGGAAAAATTAAAACTCTTTTAAGGCTACTTTGTTCCTCCAGTTGGTAAATGAAATCTACTGGCAGTGTCCTTACAGGCTATTCTTATGATAACCATAGGGAACAAGTTTAATTTAAAATAACAGTGACATCCTTTTATTACACTCTTGCACTCCCTAAATGTTAAGAACTCTAAGAGCATGTCTAAGAACCACACCAATTAGATGTTTACACAGTAAATGAGGACAGCCATAGCTATATAATTTGAAGTAGATACAACATATACTTTAGGGTGTATTGGCAGGGTTTGGAAGAAAGTTCCCCTGTGACAGATTACTCTGGTTACTCACTATGAGCTTTCTTGTTGGAAGATGCTCTGCCCACTACAAGCACTAGAAAACTGCAATAGATGTTCTCCTGATTGATCTGGGGCAATGCCTAGCTTTATGTAACATTCCTTTCTTCCACCAGCTCTTCAAGATTTTTCCAAAAGTGCAGGTGGTCTAACCATTCATTTTAGAAGAACAGATTGCTGCTCCTTAAAGCTTGTTCACTCAATGGGGCTAAATACATATCTACAAGAGATGAGTGATATTGAGTCAGAAAAATCTCTGAAGGACCAAAAGACCAAAATAAACACATTTTTGAGTTCCTGACATCTGGTACTTAAGATGAAATAAAAATATTTTAAAATTGTTACAAGCTGCTTGTCTCAAAAGTTTGATTCAAATAATTACATATTAGAAACTACCAGTATCATTAACATAGTAATACAGCCCAGAACTTTCATTGGAACATTTCATTTGGCAAAAATATTCTTAAAATAAGGTTTCATTAGACTGCAATTTAAATATGATGACTTGTTTGGAAATAGCTTGTATGTGTAACATAAGGAAGGTTTATTTGAGCTGCACAAGGAAACATAGAGAATACATTAAACAGCTGATGCTCAAATTAAAAATATAGTATATAATTAGATATCTGGTATTATATACATGGTTTTTAGAAGACCTGGATATACTATCATAACATACAATGAATATAAAAGAGGGTTTAAAGGAATTATTTATCATACTATTAACTCTTCAGTCATAGTAATCATTCTTAAACTAGTAAAAAGCTTATTCACTACAGTGAATGAACCCTTATCTTGTCAGTTTGTGTATGAGCCAATGCCAGTTAGCACAAAACATATAGTGGACACTCACAGACTCTTGTCAACAATTCAAAAGATAGTACAGATTCTGCTTGATGAAGACAACTGTTTACTTCTAAACACCAGTTGCCTTTATTTCTGTGTCAAGTATTTAAATTGTATTAGCCAATCAGTAGGTACCAATCACTGAATGTTATGAAATGCCAGTTATTGAATGTTATCAGTGTTTTCTGATCATCCTTTTGAGACATACAGAAAATAAGTAATTAAATGACTGCCTGACTGAAAAAAAGCTGATTTGAGTGGATAAAAATTCTCTGTGTGTTTTAAATAAATCTTTTATATTATTTAGTTGTTTGGGAACCAGAAGGTTCTTACTTGTATTAGTCAATGAGCACTTGATATCAATTCTTTGAAACAAGCACGAAACTTTTTAGAAGTTACCAGAATTGCAAATAATTTCAAATAATTTCTCTGTCTTTGTACTTTATACTGGAATCTTTTGGTAATTATTCCAGAATAATCTCAAAAGTTTAGTATTCTTGAATCTTAATATTCAACTACTGGGGAAATTTTGTAGTAGAAAAGAAAGTTTCACGTGTAAGAGTACAATCAAATCTACTACATTTGAATAAGTGTGTTTTCCATAAACTGCTCACTGGATTGAAGTGCGAAACTTCTTTATTGACTAGAATGTGATTGAGTTCATCTGTGAATGTATTCCAGAAATGATGGAGACTTAAGCAACCAGTGAGAACTAGTTTATTGAGAGGTATACTGTGAATAATCTAACAATACCACAGTTCATTTTTAGAAATATTTTTTTTGGAAATATACCATTGAAAAAAAAATAGTACCATCTTAAAGTAAAAAATATAAACAGAAGGTTTTTTTGAACACTTGGATTGTTTAGGGTTCTTTTCACAGGAAAAGAAAAATGGCTCAATATATCACAGTTTATGCTATCCATCTTAAATACCTTCTCTTTAATGAAGATTGAGTCTGAGACCAAGGATAAATGTTTTGTTTTTTTACAAAAAGAAGCAAACACTATACAACCTCAGTTAAACATAATAGTCAATCACAGATCTCAAAGCACTTTTAAAAAAAAAAAAAACAAAAAAAACCAAAAAAGGGTAAGTATTCTATGACTAAAGTAGCAAATAAGCAATCTATGAGTAAGTTTTTTGACAGCATGAAAAAAACAGAAATGCAGCTCTGTGATAGAAAGTGTCCCACCTCTGATAGCTCAGTCCCTCAGCTGAGCAGACTTCTGATGGGTGCCCTGTGATAGCTCTTGCACAGCAAATTCTGGTAGACCTCAGCTGAATCCCAGGTACTTTGTTTTTATAAGGGTTTTTTTTAGTGCTTTGGTCTTCACTGATGCCAGTAAAAGGCTCTGAGGTGTAAGTCTAGTGTGTTCACCTGTCACAGACTTGACACGCAGTATTTTCCACAGCAAGACTGTTGTGAGAGACTAGGATTTATGTTGTTGAGAAACATAAAAACATAAAGTAGAGCTCAGAAAAATATCAGCCGCTGAGCCATGTGAGTAAACTGTGAAGTAGATATTGCAGGCAGGTTTGATAGCACTTTCTACCTTTTCCTCTGTTTTTTTCTGTTTGTAAATTCCCCAGGTTGATGATTTTCTCTACTAGGCATTTGCCTCAGGGTAATTCACTTTTTTTTCAAGGAGGAAGCTTAGATAAAATACACAGGTCTATCTGTGATAGAGTAACACTAGAAATTCATAAAAATTCATAGAGTCTGATAAATTAGGGAATTGCGTTTGCGTCAGGGATGTGCCTTGTGCTCTTCCCAGAAGAAAACCAAATTGGTGTTTAAGTTACACATCTTTTAGAAGCAGTTTTTGCACTACATTCAGAAAATTCATGACTGGCAAATAAATTTGTAAAATTTATGTTTATGCATTACACACTCTCCGTTCTGACCTCTGGAGACGAAGCAGTACCATCCTATAAAACTGTAGTGGTTGTTTTAGGTCATTATGATTGCTGCCCTTATAACCCAAATGAAAGATATTTCTGTCTCAGAAATACACTCAAGGAAGTGAGAATAAAAAAGATGTATTTTGAATACAAGGAAAACAGAAAAAGATTCCCAAAGAAAGAACACTTAATGTAGATTATGTGATCTAGAAAACTAGCAGGGAGTAGGAAGAACAAAATTCATAACTATATATAAAACATAGTGTAGACCTGTAAACTAAAGGTCAGGGAAAGAGCAACTAGGTTTTGACATAGAAAATCTGAATGGAAAAGTTACTAAATGGATCAGATAAAAGAGATAAAAGAGAATGCAGAAACTGGAAAGGAAAATTAGGAGTGAGAGCAGAGTAAGGCTGCTGGACAAGTAAGGTGGAATGGGTGTTTAGACTTTGAAGACTGAGCCTTACAAAGAGAATAAGAGCATGGCTGAAATTAAAGCTAGAGACAGGAGGGCAGACTTAAAGCCAGGGCTGGAGACAACCAGGACTAACATCTCAAACCTGGAGAAAAGACATGGAATCAAGATATAAAAGCTTACAGAACAGCATTGCCCAGCCAAGTGCTTGGTTATTTTAAGTCTGCAGTAATTAGCTAAAGGACTCACAACAGGCCTTAACCTGAGCTATCAGCAAACACTCACAAATCAACATAGAAAGGAGTGTCCCTTATCCCTTTTTGACAATTTATTCTCAGACAGATCTCAGAAGACAACTTTGCCTAATTAAAAGATTGACTCAAATGGTCAACCAAATGTGTAGCTAAAGGTTACGATGATCTGAAAAACTGCAAATATAATTCCACATGGAAATATTTCAGCAAAGTTCTTCAAAAAAAGAAAAACAGAGAACAGACAAATACAATGAACAATATAAAACCCACCTTTCCTTTTGCAAAATGACTTTAGAACTTACTAAAACCAAATACTCATTTTATCTCTCACAATCTAAGAAATTTGGCTTGTGTCTACCTTGAACAAAGTAGCTATACACAGTGACATTCTGTTCAGATGTTAGAAATAATTAAGATTGTAATTGAAACCTTAATTCAACTCAGTGTGAATGCATTATAGCCTTTAATTACTTCATCATGCACATTTTTTCTCCCCTCTGTCTCATTTGGTGTAGAGGATGGTCATTGCTTAAGGCTAAACTGGTGCTTTTCTTGTTGAGGAAAATGTTGTTCATAGTACTCTGAATTATTTTTTTACTTAAGCTACAGAATATAGGTTGAAAGGATTGTGACTACTGATCAAAGTAGTCACAATATCTACAGTATCACTATATCTACAACAGAGTTTGTATCTAATGGTAGAGTACATCTACCACACCAGGTATGTGAAGATATCTAATTTAAGTTTTATTGAAACTGGTATATTGACATGCAAACTACAGAGATACTAGCATGGGTCTCAACAGTATTGTGGTCCTATGCTTGGGTTAATTAGGTTTGCTACATAGCGGTAAAACCAAAACCAATTAGTTGAAAAGGCAAGCTCTGCTGACTATATCTGTACTTAGTTCACTCAGTGCCACTTCAGATGTCACTATATAACTCTATTTTGCATAAGGTAAACTGAAGCCAAAACGTTTAGGCAAACTTTTGACGGGTTACTAGTAATTCCATGTCTCTTATTTTCTGACTGAATAATTTTCAAGCTTAATGATTTAGAGAAACACTGAAACTTTGTGTTAGCAATTGCTGGAATTTGAATCTGTCCAGTTTCATCTAATGCAAATTATACTGATGCTTGACATTTTGGAGTAGGTAGAACAAAATCTGATAAATCTTGTGATGACCATACCACCAAGCTTCTCTTGACTGCTGCAGAAAATATAGTAGCAATTGTTCATTAAAATCTTAGTTACAGCAGGAAGCAAATAATCTTTCAGTTAACAGAGTGCAGTTTGGATTTAGTGTAGTAAACAGGGCAAAAAAATAACAAACTGGTTCTTATTTAGTGAGTGCTGCTCATCCTAGACCTAAAAAGGCAGGAAAAAATTATATGTGATTATGTAATTAAGAAAAATTGTCATATTAGACACATAAGGGACTGAGCAAAGAATATGTGATCAGGTTTTGTCTTTCTTAGTGCCAGAGTATTTGGGTTTGTATCCTTAGAGTGTTAAGAGTTTCTTGTGATTAATAAGAATTCAAGTTAAAAGAGACAGGAATGCACTTACAAAGCAGCAAAACTTACAAAATTAATATTATTAAAAAGTTATCCAGTGCTTTCATTAATACCTTAGAATAAACTGTATGTAACTATGATGTTTGTGAGCTATAATCTTTTTTATGCTGACAGCTAAATGTGGTACCTCTAACCTAGAGAAAATAGCTTCTTGCTGGTTCTTTTTTTTTTTGTTTTCTTCAATAAGTCCACAAATATAGGCACAAGAACATTTTATTGCAACTCTGTGCCTCACAGCTCACTTTAAGGCAGCAGATTTGGAGCACAACAATAACTGGCTAAGCACTGGGATGTATTTTCCAGAAATAGTTCATGGACCACAACATCTTTTAATGAACTGTGCTTCGTTGCAAATAACTTTTCTATTACTTATGGCATTTATTGCGTTAAAATTTTCACCCTTCTATTCAATTTTGTTAATTTTGCAATTTTAAGCTCATCAGTATTTTAGTTGCAGCCTTCTAAGCATGAATGGCAAACTGTGTACTCACCAAATATTTACCATTATAGTCTATGAAATGATTACTTGAAAACACCCACATTTATGTTATCAGTTTAATATATTAGTGATGGTCTATTTTAAGTTATGAGCTATTAAGTCAAAATCACTTATTTTCTTTTTTTTTTTAATAACAAATATGTAGGGTCACAGATTGTATTTAAAAAGGTATTTTCACAAGTTAAGCTGACCATGGAGACTGGTAAAATTTTTTATATCCATTTTTTTTCTGTCAAGAAAACAAGTATATTTTTAACCATTGATTTTTTTTTTTCTGGATTTATAAAAAATCAGCTAGTGACCACTTAAATGAGAATACCTTCTCCCAGTCTGAAAACCAGTTTTCAGAGGGTCAGCACGTCCCTAATTATAATGATGCAGTTAACACTACTCTAATTGAAAGGTTGTGTCAGCATTTCCATTATAAAGCCATGTAATTTTCATGGGTTGTAGCTCAGCTGTAAAGATTCAGTCTGGGTTGAAACATGTCAAAAGACCTCATCCTGCTCCATACAGAATGCCTTCAAACTCCCAATTAAACCAGTGAGCTCTCCAGGCACTGACTATTTTAAACAAATAAGGGCAGACTTTACATGAGTCATTTTACAATGCCATCATATACAAAGGGCTGCCATTCAAATAAATCGTTTTGCATGTGCTCTCAAAATTTGCATCTTTTTCAGAATGCAAGCTCACCTGAAAAATATCTTGCCAAATCAGATCATTTTAGTGCTGTGTCCTAACATCTGCTCCAGGAAATAAAACATACAGTAAAATATAAATGTATTAGTTTACAGTGATTTAGATGTAATATTTAATTATAAAAACATTTTACACTGTATGGATAGAAATGTGTAACACAGTAACATCTATGGTAATTTCAACATCCTTTAGAGCACAGGATAAAAAGTAAAAGAAATGGTTTGCTAAATGAAGGATGACTAAAACCATACAGGGAAATTAGATTTAAGGCATAGAGAAGTATTACACAAGAGAGTATAAAATGAGTGATTAAAACCCACCCAACAACATCCATTTAAAAACATGTAGAAAACACCCTGAATTGAAAGCACAAAAATAAAAAGAATAAATGACAGTTCTGTTGAGACTTGTACAACTGTTAAAAAAAATAAATAAATAAACAGGCACACAAGAAACAACCAGATTTAACTCTGGGGAAAATCTGAATACATGACTATAGAGAACAAAATCGGGGCAATAGTTCGTTGATGCGCCAAATTCTGCACTGATTTGAAACTTAAAAATAAACAAATAACACCAGTATAGACATGGCCAGATGAATAAAAGAATTTGCATTTTTAATATCTTGAAATGTCAGAAATATGACATATCCAGAACAGGCTTCATTAAAAGCATCAAAGTCTCCTCTATTGATGAATTGGCAAGCCAGTTAATTACAGTGGGAGTAAGTGTGAATGCAATGCTGAGACTTAGAGTTTGTCTGCACACCAAAAACAGACTTAAGGCCTTGTGACCTCTGAAAGAGGCAAAACAGGCTGGCAAGCACCTACATTGCATGGTGGGACATAATCCGTGCGTGACATTGTTATGCAGCATAATCCCCCTCAGCCATGCCCAGACATGCGTATCCGAGCCACATCCACACTTCATAGAGCCCTTTCATCCACAGGCAGTGAGTGACAACATTGGAAATTAATAGATCTGAGCCATCATGTCTGCTGGGGGGACCATGCAAAATCCCAGCTGTTGGTGCAAAGGACATTTAATGTACCAAAGAAAGTGTTGAAAAACACTATAGTGATCAGTACCCAGTAATTCTTTCTGCCAGTGTGAAGTATTTGCATGATAAAGGTAGTAAGGTTGCATCTTGCAATGTCTCAAAAGCAGCAGTAGTCCTTTACTACTCTTGGTGGCATTTCACCATGAGTTTCAGGTGAGAATACAGAGACACTGCAAACCGGTATGCAGTGGGGAACACTTCCCACAGCTGAAAGCTTGCTTTCTGCGTGGATCCAGCTGTTTCTGCTTGTTTCTTCCTGTCCTACAATTGCTCTCCAAGGGAGAAGATACTCTACAGCAATGAATTCCTGAGTTTAATGCATCCTTTTTATTCCCTTCGCAGATATACTGCAGAGTGATGTTCTGTGGCATTTTTATCTGTGTATGAGTTATGGAGAACTACTTATCAGGAACTGCTAGAATAGTTAGCAAAGCACTAACTGGCTAACACATGAAGTTGTAAAGGATTTGTCATTTGACTCCAATGAAACTAACACAGGGGTTCACAAAACTTCTGAATTTCTCACAGACTTTAATTGTAATATAGTCCAGGTACTAATTTTACAGACATTCTATGAATCTGCTTCCTGTGACACTGCCTCTCAGCTACACTATCATACCTTTTAAATTCGCATTTTCATATGAACTTGAATAAAATGGAAAAGGAGCCTTTGAGTTAAAGGGAGTAATTTCAGGAGACTGTGACTGTATGGGGATTTTTTAACCACCTGGATTTTCCCTTGTGGATGCTAGCATTGTATTTTAAATTACGTAGTTCTGAGAGTAATAATCCAGTTATGCTCAATGGCTTTTTTTTTTTCCTTTGGTATTCTAATTTTACCATTGTGCTGGTGAAACCATTCCTCTAGTAAGGATGTTTTCAAGCTGAAGAGTTGTGAAATAGAAAGAGAATTTATGGATTTTAGTGTTTAAAGGATGTAAATACAGTGAAACCTTGAAAGGCATTCGAACAGGGTCACTTATTTCAGGTTTATGACAACTTTTTGTTTTAATAGCTTCAAACTATATACTCAGTTAATTTCAGAACAGAAAGCTAAGACAATTCAATAACTTAAACAATTTACTGAAACAACAATAAAAGTATTAATGTACTTTAATAGCTCATATGAGGCACAGAAGCAAGAGCAATGTTAAAAAGCATGATGCTCTCTATTATCAAGTAACTGTATTTTGTTCCTTGTACCGAAGATCTTTTTACTGGCTTTTTTTTTTTTAGTAAAACTGAGTAGCTATTGGAGAATACAAATTTCCAGTTGAAAAATTCATATGGACTATTTAGCCATAATAAAGGATATATTTTCAGAACTCACTAAGAGGAACTGCACTTCTGCCTTTGGGCAATTAAATTCCCCATTTTTAAATCCCCTCCCCCAGATTGATTATGTATGGTAGGTGATACTCAACAGTTGGAACATTTTGTATTGGAGGTGATTATATGATGAATACATACATCAGTTTAATTTTGTAAAGCTATTTGAGATTTATTTGCATTAATATTAAGATATAAGATTAAGTGGATAATCTCAAATTAGAAAAAAAACAAAACAAAACCAAAACAACTCACCTGTTCTTTATCTGACTTCATATTCTGCTTTTCAGATTGTTTGCTAATTAAATGCATCAAGAGCTCCAAGTCCAACATGAAAGGACAATGTAGACCATCTAGAAAAGGTAGCAAGGAGTTCACCTTAGTTCAGGTGAATGAGCCAATCTGTTCTTTCAGAAATTCTTTTCTCCAACATTGTGCTGGTTGATATGACTTGGAAGATTTGGTTGTGCTTTTCTTTGACTGTTACCATATCTACTGGGGCAAACCTTTAATATTTTTCAACTAGATTTGGCCAATATTTATTCTTTTAACACGATGCTATGATTACTTGAACATGCCCTGGTCTTTATGTCAGCCTTTTGCATCATTAAGCCTGCTGGATAATAGGCTTAATAATATAATAATAGTTTTTCTTTCTATTTTCTTAGTTTTAATTTCTTGTTGGTACATATATATTCCTGTTCTGATTCTGTCACGTCATTCAAGGTGGCAGTTGAGATTCATCCTTAATTCCTTGTTGGCACAATAGAGCCAAGCATAGTTTCTCTAGAGACTCTATAGATGGTTTTTCTATCTGGTGGACAGTACTGCAAAAAATACCTTATAAGTAAAAATTTGCTACTAACCATTTTCATCTTCAGATTGTCCCAAAGCTGGTCTATAGTTTAACAGGGTTGTCCACTTCCTGTACGTTAAAGTAACTAGATATATTCTGAAATCTCCTTGAATATTTGGGATTTCGTGGAGTTATAGAATTTTGTCCTGGTGTTGGTTCCTTTTGTTTTTCCCACATCAGTCATTCAATGTATACTTAGCACTAGCATTGCACCCAGAAGTTCCAGATACCTCACTGGTTCTTTGAAGAAAAGTGTGTGTACATAGTAACATCAGCCTTTACATATTTTCAGACTGTCTCTCAGTTCCCATAATAAAGATTCATCTTATACAAATGTTTAGGACATATTGGAACACATTATCTTGGAGTATGATTAGAATATGAATGCAGCTTCTCCTAGTACACTGTTCTTGATGGATATTTTTGGATCTTAACATTAAGAGATGTGTTTATACTCTGTACTGTGCTTGTAAATTTGTTTTGGTATTCACTAGGATATACATCCAATTAAGTTTATTGGGCATAAGAAACTGCTTTCCCTGAGACACATTAGGTATTCACAACTGTTTTATTGAGACTTTCACCATTTTAGTAATATTCACTGTAGACCCCTGGATGCACTCCTCATTGACGTGAGGTTTCCTAATAGCTTGCGATTAGACCAAATATTCACCCTGTGGCAAAAGCTGAATTGATACAACAGTTTATTCCAAAGGCCTCTTTTAAGACCAGCTTTTCTGCTTAAGTATACTCCCTTTCTCTGTCAATAAGGACTATATTAAAATAATTTGTTTTCCATCTGTGGGCATATGCTGACTTTGTCTATCTCTTAAGGCACTGCATTATAGTATTACCTGTTTGAGAAACTGTGGTCACCTAAAATAACTTATTTAGGACTTACTCTTCCAAAAGGCAAAAAAAAAATAAATAAATAAAGCAAAGAACCTGATTTTTGGGAGAAAGTTTACAGCTATTAGGTAGTACCCTCAACAGCAGCAATCTGTAAGTGAAACTTCAAACCAAGATAAGAGAGGCAGAAACCTACTCAAACAAGGAGAAGAGGGTCCAAGGCAAGATTCACAGGTTTAAAACTCATTACAAATAAATTTGATGGAATGTACTCAGAAAAAAATCTGTTTGCAGGTAAAGGCCTTAGAAATACCTGTGGAGAAGGGGACACTGTATATATTAATAGATCTCTGTGTGCAGCAACCACTAAGTGATACAGTTATGAGAAAATATAAAACTGTGCAACAGATTAGGATGTTGTGTCCAATCAAGGTAGAAAACTGTGAGATCAGTTTGAACATGGGAAATAAAGATTAAATAGAAGAATCTGTTTTTCTTTTGTTTTATATGTAACATGAGGGTGGTCAAACAAGAAAGAAGGTTGCTCAGAGAGGTTGTGATATCTCCTTCCTTGGATGTGTTGAAGCCAGGCACAGCCTTGGTCAACTTGATCTGATTAGGATTGAGTTTCATGGGTTGCTAGACTAGGCAAGTTCTTGAGTTCCCTTCCAAGACACTCTGTCCCTTTGTAACATATAGGCTGACATATCACTTTTTATCTTTTACCATGTACATGGTATATATTCTGATCAGTGTCTGGTTTTTTGATTGCTCTGTTTTTTTCCTTACAATATTTCTTTAATATGACCAAATAAACTTTGCTTTACTGTAGGCACACCTTTATTGTTTTTTTGTTGTTTTTTTTCATATGAATTTCTCTCCTTATGCTTCTTGAGGGCATTCTTTTAACAGCTACTCCTACAAGCTGGAATCAGATACTCCATTGGTAATTCTGTCATTATTGTTCTCAAAATTACTTAGTGTCAAAAATAAGAATCTATTTCCTCTCAGCTTCTAAGTTTCACATAAAAAGGAAAAAAAAAAGGATAAATAAAAAGTACTTCTCTAAAGTTTCATTGTATCTGGAGTCATAACATTCATCAGACACTTATCAGTTACTCTAATGCTTCAGGTATTATTCTTCACAACTCTCACTGATGTCTCATTCTTTCTCCCCAGTGAGATATTAAAAAGCCTTGCCACCCACTCATTTTACCACTCACTTTTTTTATGTACATTTGTGACTGTCTACAGACTCACTTCATACTTCCACAGCTTTTGTGTATCCAATCCAAATTTCTAGTGGTTGAGGCTCTTTTACAGAGCACAATTTTAGTACCATTCTAGACTTTGCTTCAATCATAATGTCTCCCATGTTCTAGTAATCAACCCACAGCCCTCCCCCCCCTGCCAAAAAAAAAACCTACTGCAACTGTACTAGTATGAAAGAGGTATCTACAGCCCTCTGTAGGAATGGCTCACACCTAGCCTTCCAGGTGATCACTGAGTAGTCCTTTGAGCAATTTAATTGTTTAACTTGTGCCATAATTCCAGTGTTAATATAGCTGGAGCTTGGTTATCACATTAACATTTCAAATAATTTCCCACTTTAAGAATGAGTTCTTTGTATACATTTGTTTCCAAGGAGAGCACAAAACACGTCAGTCCTGCTTCTTCTTGGCCCTTGGCACTTATGGATTCTTCTATCCAGGTATGTGGTATTCAGGATGAAAACATTGTTGTAAGGTTTTTAGTAAGAGCGGAAAATTATGCTGTTTGATATCCCTTTTTTAGTAGAAAAGAGTGGGCCATCGGTTGTGAAAAGGTCTCTAAGTTTACTCTGTCAGCATGAAAAATCTAAAGATAGCAGAGATAGTTATGTTTTTTTCCATACACTGCCACACTGACAAAACATCTCCTTGCTAGTCAGGATTCCTCCTTCTTGTGCTGAGGAGAGGTCCACACTTTTTTCCTAAAACTGTTGTAGAGCACTTACTTTGATACAGTTCTTGGTTTTCCTGTTTGTACAGGACATTTCCTGTTGGTTTAGTGTTTTCTTTTTTCCTTCTTTTTGTCACCTCAAAACCTTTCCAGGCCTATAGGACAAAACGACGTCATGAAAGAGAGAAGCCAGCTTTCTTGTCTCTGTCCTTGGATTAAATAGAAAAATACAACCACAAAGTTAAAATCCTCTGTCTGATATAATTTCTAGCAGGTCTGGTATTATCAAAGATCCTTTGCTTTTGTTACAGGCTTTTAATGGATTCAGATGATCCTCTTCTTTCCTTTGTGAAGGAACAATTTTGAAAAGTCATGCATGGGCTGACTCCATATATGTGCCTTAGCAGGTAGAATCAGACTGAAATCTTCTAGTTTTTGTTTGTTAAAGAAACAAGAGATATAAAATAGTATAGGGTAAGAAGAAAGATGTTGTAAGTCCACTGAAGTATTGCATTAATAATAAGTAACAGAAAAAGAAGAAAAGAGGAAAAAAAAAATCCATAGGAATCTTGAATTTATTTGGTAAAATGTTATTTGTGTTCTAATATTAGTAGTCCCTCATGTTTTGTTTGTTGTTGTTGTTTTTTTTTAATAAAAATGATATTGTTTCTTTGCAGGCTTTTTTTTTTTTTTTACTTTAAACTTGAATTGATATTGTAATGGTTTCAATAAAATGCATGCATTCAAAGAAATCTTTTTCTCGAATTTAACATTATTGGTAGAATATGATTTTCCACAAAAAAGATTAAGTTTTGGAGTCCTTAAACCATAAATCTTGGAGAGACGTGAGGGAGGTCTCATAGCATATGCTAAAATTTAAATTCCTTAAATAGCAAGAATTATATTTCTATTCATAAAGCATTATCAGTGTAAATGTGGGCCATGTAACATGCTGATCCTTTGCAGCTGTATGGTTACTCTACACTGTGCAGTATGAGAATAACAAGCACAAAAGACCTGTGGATTTTTAGAAGAAACATGAATGGAGCCTTAGGTTTAAACACAAAGCAAGGGAGAAATGCTGCAACCAAAGGCAAAGTTTGCTACTACAAAGTAAAAACTGTGTCGTGCAAAACCCACAATTTTTGTATATGCACTTAAAACACACAACAAATATAAGGCAGTCATTAGCCTACAAAACATTCATTTTTCATATCTTAGATCAAGCATTTTACATGAATAAGTAAAATTTAACATGACTTCATCATAGAAGTGGCTTCACCATGGAATAGATTGCATTCAGAGTATGTTAGCTATGTAGTCCAGTATGGGCTAGTTATATTTTCTTTTTTCTGCTTAAATATACCGTCCATCAAAAGCTTTTGTAAATTAATTTGCACAGAAAATATTGTATAGCATCTATCTGTTTTAAGATAAAGGCAAACCACATATTTTACTAATAAAATTTAAGCTGCTCAGTCCTGTTGTGATACTCTCTACCAGGGGAAGGAGAGACCTTGCTGAAATGAAAGCTGCAGAGAGTTTTGTCTCTGTGGCTTGGAAAACTGATTAGAAGCACAGATACCACAGTGGTCCTACAGCTGTAGTCTGCAACATACTGAAGTCAAATTAGTGTGTGAAATTCAGCCATACCTCCACTGTGGTTTCAACAGTGCCTAAAGCAATGGCCAGGCTCACACACGTCTCATCAAAGCCCACCTCCCTTATGGTGCATGTGTATGTGAATAAATATAGCTTAGATTTATCTTGGACAAAAGTGTAACAACTATATGCAGATACCTTTATATGTTTCCATATCATCAGGAAGCAGGGGGAGAAATAGTATAAATGATGGCTCCACTTTCCTCTTTGTCAGTTGCTTGTCAGATTATATATATATTAGTTTGATTGTAAAATCCAAGTTGCTGACAGAAATTTGGGGATACATTCTTATGCTTAACCTTGTACTTCTGCAATATGATAATGCCAGTAATCTATAAATGCAGTCCCTTGAATCTGTACAGAGAAGGTGCTATATGACACACTTCTTCAAAGGGGTGGCCCCCTAAGGTACTTACCACTGAATTTAACTTTCTGGGTATCTACAAAAAGAACGGACAAAGAATGAATGTGGCAGGGGTCTGGACACTCCTGATATTGTTAAGTGGTCTACCAAGGCCTTTAATCTCTCTAGATACATGACAGCTTTGTAGGTTATGTCACCCCAGGACTGAAAACAATGGGTTTCACTTCCTATATCTTCTGCCCTCCTTTACCCAAAAGATTTCAGAATCCATGTTTTACAGGTAAAGCATAGACTCTGAATGTTGATTCTTTAATTAAGGAGTTAAATATATGGTTACTAACAAACAGCAGTGTATTCCTCTATTAGTAACATTACATCAGCCTTGATTTTTTTTTTTGCTTGATAAGAATTAATGCTGTACTTTCTTTCCATGTACCAGGAAAGCTGAATGTAATACCAATCTTTATACCATCATCCATATTTCTGCTAGCTGAAATGTGAGGTGTCCTGAAGACAAAATGCATTGTCACTCATTTAATGTGCATGAGTAAAAGTGCTCATAAAGAGGAATTATTATATTTTGCTGTTCCTGCAAGTGTCCACTTTCTGCTGACTGTCTGGCTTATAAGTGAACGGCTGTGTTGCTCACAGTGCAAACAGTTCCCATGCCACCATTTGTACTTTTTGTGAACCTAGATAGAAGGATGAATTTGTGGGGAGAAGTTAAATTTTGGCCCATCAGCCCACCCTGGAATCCATTTTCCCACATTAAGTGATGGGTTGCTCTCCTTCCAGTTCATCTATATCTGTGTGTCTTCCTTTGCTCATACTTATATCCATACCTTTGTAAGGAACTGGAGTAGAAAAACTTTGCTTATGGAAATCAGATGGTACAATAAAAGTAGGTCTAAGAAAAATATTTTTGATGCATCACGCCATGGCGTTTCACATTCTTATCTACATGTTACAGCTGTAATGTAGAATAGCACAGTAAGAAATCAAATAGGTTGAATTATGCCTGGTCTCAGTCCTGATTTCATGAAAATCTTTAGAATTACTCCGACGAAACTGAACCTGACCCTCAGATTAGGATACTTTCATACGCAGAAGTATTCAGTGGGTATCATAAAAGAAAAATCATAATAAAAAGCTGATCCAGTCGCAGCTGTTTTTTGGTCTTGTTGCTGAAGTATTAGGATGTAGTATTTCAATAAAGCTATTAAGCACGGCATGATTTTCAGTCTTCCAGACAGTTGTGTTTTATTTTATTTTATCACATTTGGAGCACTGCAAAGCTCTCCTGACTCAGGGCTATTCAGTTCCTGCCACAGAGCATAAGGGACAGCACTGGTGCCCACCATGGCCAAACACTAGTTAACAGCATGCTGGAAATGTTAATGCACCATGGAGAAACGCTCAACCTTCCTGTGCTTTTTTGAGGCTCATCTGATTTATCTTTTTGTGAATGTTGCATGGGAATTCAGTACCAGTGAGAAGTTGAACTTTGCTTTGTGCTTTATATCAGAGATGTGGATTGTGAATTAAGATCTTGTAATATATAGAACCGTGTTTTAGAAAAGAGAAAGGAGACAAGGCAGAGAGTTTGTTTCAGAATTGATTTATCGAGAAGAGCGGTGCAAATTCTTACTTTTTAGGAAAAATTAAAAGCATGCGTTCATTCTAATTTGCAATGGACTGCTTCACTAGAACTACTCATATCAGCACTGTTAATCTTAATGGTTTCAAGTGACCCGTGTTCTAATAATTTGCACCATCAGCTCGGTACAGATATTTTTTCCTAATACAGAATGTTTGACCACAAGAGGGAGTTCCTTGCCAACTGTTTACTTATTGTGGAAGCAGAAAGTGCAGAATAGGGACGCTTTAAAAAGTTAACAGACAGAATATCTGCTTTCCGTGATTGAAGGTTAAGACTAATTACTTTATTGAGTAAAAATTACTTTATTTTGTTAGGATTTTTTAAACAGATATCTTAATTGCAGAAAAAAAACCAAACAAAAAACAAAAACAAAAACAAGAAGAAAACCAACAAAAAACCCCAAACAAACGAAACCCCCCCCCAAAAAAAAACCAAAAAAACCCCAAACCCAAACAACAACAATTTTCTGTGCTCTAAAAATCTACATGGCTAAGTTTTATTTAATAATGGACCTACTATTAATTTAAAATATGCCATAAGTATTGCCTAGAAATGTAAAGGAATATTGTAATCAAGCATGAGTATTAGTGTAATTCATGGTTGGTTTTACTTACATGGTATCAATGTGTGTTATGAATTATGTTTAAAAGTTCTATTGACAGTATTAAGAAAAAGTACTGCACCCACTGGACTTCACTATTCACTTTGTACTTAGTCAAAATACATTACTTCAAAGAATGCAAGTGAATAGTTCTATATTTTGTTTTGTGTATTATTGTTTGTTCAAACAGCCTTCCTTCTCATGTCTTACATTGTTGACCTTAGCTGATGCAACTATTGCTACTTTGTGAGAATTATTTTTGTGACAGTACATTACAAGGTCCTGATGAAGAAAAAGTGGCTTTTCCCATGCTCTATTTTTTTAAACAATTTTTATTGCAACATTGCATACAAGGTCAACATTTTTTAATGTTTTTTCTTTTTTTTTTTTTTAATTTATCCTAAAGCCAGGTCTCAGGTTCAGCTCATAAAAAACCTGGTGGTAATCTGAAAGAGCCATACAGGGTTTTTTTTTTTTTCATTTGTTCTTAGTTAAATATGCTCAAAAATAGGAAAACAACACGTTGTATATCTCCAATAGATAAAGCCAGACAGCAATACATCCCGAAATAACTGATAAAAACGCTAGCTAAAAATTCTCGGTAGGTGAAGAAAGCAGACAATGCTAAAAATAAAGGAAGACAGACTTTAATGAAAAAAGAGGAATTAAGTTGTCTGCATGCATAAAGAAGCACTTATCAATACCAGGTGAAATACTAAACATCATTCAACCCCTGTCCAGTGTGTGCTCCCTAATGGTTATCTTGTCCTTACATTCAGCATCAGATGACTGGGTAGCAAATGCAACTCACTTTGCTACAGGTCTTGTGCTCCTTAAAAAGCTGTAAAATAATATCCAAACTTCAGCAGCTGTTCAGAGCGCCTTCTGTTTTATACCAATAATCTTTTCATTTGTCTGACATTTGCTTTGTGCCTTACAAGCATTAGTTAGCTAAACTTCACAAAGCCTTTGTCAGGTAGGTAAGGTTTTTTTGACTTCATCTTACAACAGCACTGATGCACATGGAGGGAGAGAAAAAAGCTAAGCTTTTGAAAATGTTAGGTATCCCCGATAGCTATTTAGTCAGTCCATTACCCAATTTCTCTGCATATTCTAGGTGTTCACCTAATTGTACCCCTAAAACATAAAAATCTAGTCTGAAAGCCAAAATGCCGTAAGTGAAATAAATGAAAGCTATGAATATATGAAACCTTTGTCAGTTTCTCCTTTACCTTAACTGGCTTGTATGTCCCTATTTTCTTAATGTAATCTTTGAAGCACAGGGTTTTTTATCAGACATTCTTATTGAGAATGAAGCAGAACTCAGTCCTTATTTTTATCTGGTATGATTAAAAAGCAAATACTCATCAAATCAAATACAATGGCATAGTAATTGGAAAAGATGGTAGCTTACACATTTAGTCCTTTATTTTGTAAAGCTTGGAATTCACAAAATGAATTCACAAAATGAAACACTCCATTTCTTTAAATGGAGTTATGAGCTAAGAATATATATTAACTCTATCAAGATACTGTATTATTGAGGGAGCATATGCAGAAACTTTAATTTTACAATGGTTCCATACTGGAGAAAGAACATGTTAATTCCTGCATTTAGATCTAGTGGTTGCAGTACAGAATGATTCTTTTTTTTTAATAAAACTCTACAGCTCTGAGCTCTGTAAAATGTCTCACTGTAATATACTGTACAAGTGAGTTCAACCAAAATAAGTTCGTTGATGAGAAGGTAAAAGAGAACAGTTTTAAAAATGAAATAATATTTCTACCACATTTTAGTGGTGATAATGAAAAACAAGTCTTAAAAAGGAAAACAGTGGGAAGGAGAAGAAAGATTGCATATTGTTTGAATATGTCTAATTGAATGTTAGAAATTACGATCATAGAAATGATCAGTTTTCTCCCTCCCCCCTGCTCCCTTCTCCTCCCCCCAGTCAAACACTTCAGAAGTAACAGTAATGGGATATTTCTATTGATTACTTAAACTCCTGGACTTGGTTGTAGAAAGTAACTTTTTATCTGTTTTAGCATATTGTTTAGAAGTTACAATTTTCTTAAGCATTGGCATAGTTTTGTATTTGATATGATTTCCTGGCGCCATTATAAAACAGCAATAAAGCAAATAAAAAATTAATTGTATTTTTAAATATAGGCCTTAGTTTGTGCAACTAGCACAAACGTCTTGACAAATGAAGAATTCTCCAAGGTGATATCTTTTGGAGCAAATAATAAGCTTATTTTCTTCTCTTATATTTTAGCAATCAACTTCTTGTAAATTGAACTGGTAATCTAAAACTGTTCCAAAATGCACAACCTTATTCTAGAGTATTTAAGCACAGTAATTTTGTGATTAAAAACATGCAGAAATATTTCATAGAAAAGCAAACTTTCACTTTTATATTTATCAAGATTTTGAAATGGATTGCCATCAAACATACACCCACAAAACATTAAAAACAAATAGAAACTTTAATTTTAATGGACACAACTCAGTTGGTATTTTCATTCTTTAATTGTAAACAATAATATAGTACAGATGTGGAACAAATTTTCATAGTTGATGTGATCGTTTTCCAGCTTGTTCCACTTTTCTATAGAGTGATCAGCTGTCACGGTTAAACTTACAAATTCCTGGCATTATCAAAAACATGCAGCAGCAGGTCAGGGTTTTTTCAATTGTTTGTATCAATAGAACAGAGTAAAAAATAGTGAAAACACTTCATCTAAGATTTTTCCTTTTTTGAAATGTAACAAGCTTCTCTGTTTAAAATAGAAAAATATTTGAATAAGACTTCAGTTGCAAGGTAAATTAGATGACTATTTTATTTCTGACTTCTAAAATATTCAAATCTGTTAATCCAAGTACACCTAAAGATTTAGAGAAATTAGCCAATTAACTTTACCATCAGCAGTTATTCTTCAGAGACAGGGAAAGGTGATTTTAGAAGTCTTGAGTAACTCAGATATAGGGTCAGCTTTCAAAAAAAAAAAAAAACAACAAAATTTATCTCCCTTTCCATTCACTTACTTTAACTTAATATAAGAGTGGGAAAAGGAAACAGATCTAGAGTGAACATATTCTGTGGTGGCTAAACTGAGAACAGAGGAATTCTAGTAAAAAACATAAGCACAGACTTGAATATGTCTATATGCCTGTCTTTGTCTTCAAGTAGCTATTTTAAGACCAAACTTTATATTCTTTTTTATATTTTAATAAAGCTGTTAGTCTCAAAATATTAATTCTGTACTGTTTGCATATAATCATACTGCAAAATGTTTAGAGTTAATAGAGAAGAGTGCATGATCCTCCCTGCGCATCTCTCCTAAATGTAGTTGTGAACTGAAAGAATTGTCATTAAGTCTTGCATAGAATGCTTAGCATTACTTGTTAGCACAAAGTCATTATTTAGAAGGCAATGTGATTTATGATAACTCAGTGTTGTGTTTTGGGAAATAGTGGGAATATATATAAGATCGTGGAAGCTATAAATGGGATCTTAGAAGATTTACAAGCAGTGAATTACAAAATAAGATAGAACTTTGAAAACTACTGGTTTGTGTATCTGTAGAACAACAAACTGCAAAATTGTTATCTATTCATAGTTATAAAAATTGAGTAACCTCCAAATTAGATAAGGTAAGTTAGGTATGACGTGGTAGAGTGATTAGACTAAAAGAGTTGACCTTGAATAGGGCCAGGGATGGGGCATCTTACAACTTCTCTGGCCAACGTCTTATGGTGTTTCACTGTCATAGTGAAGAATGTCTTCATAATACCTAATCTAAATCTACCTTATTTCAGTTTAAATCTGTTAACCTTTGTCCTATCCCTATATGACCTTGTAAAACATCCCTCTTCATATTTCTTGTCAGCCCCTTTAGGCACTGGAAGCTATTCTAAGTTCTCCCCAGAGTCTTCTCTTCTCTAGGCTGAACAAACTTGTTAAAATTTGGTTACTAGAGATTTTTTTCCATTTAGTATGGCTAGGTAGTGGGCAACTAGAGCTGTCTGGGCTTTGAATTTGAAACTGTCTTTGGACCCTTCATATTAAGTTTAAATAATGTCTCTGCATATATTGCATAGTTCACTTTGTTTATTTTTTAATTTCCCTTTCTTGTTCATCCTTTATTTACACATGAAAGCAAAAATGTATTTCATTGCTCTGTTCTTTTCTCATTTTCACTTTCATTACCACTACATTGGTCTTAATTTTGAACAAAAACAAATAATGAACTTACTTCTTTTACTTTGGTTTTTATATTTACATAGAAGGATTATGAATAAATATTGCAGTTAGACTGCTCTAAAATTGTTCATAAATAACATCATAGTATTTACGTAGACATCATTGACCTGTGTGTATTGTCTACAATCCCGGTACTTTTTACTGTGATTTGAGATCATAACACATGTACGCAGGTGAGTGTAAGATATTGGAGGTGATTTGCTCTTGAAATGAATGGCTAAATTTTGCATTTCATATTTGATCTGTGTTTTCAAATAAAAAGCATTCCAAAATTCAGATAAATAGCAGTCCTGTAAGCACGAATTTCATAGAAATTATTTGTAAAATCAATTTTATTCTAGTTTTTAACAATATTCATTGTCACTTTGTGACAATGCAAACTTTAGACACAGCATTTTCATCTTCCTATGCAGTTGCCTTTAAACAAATAACAGTCTTCTAATTAACCCTTAAATAAGGCTATCTCTGTGTTTCAGTATGTTCCTAAAATTGCCCTGTGTAGAATAATGAGTTGGATAAAATGACAGTAGAAGATAAAATAAGGACCAAGGTATTCTTATCCCATGTAAATGTAATAGTAACATGTTGTTGTGCAGCAAGACTATAAGGCTAGTCTATTCTTTTAGTGGAATTAGGTTATCTTCCTGTGTCTTTGCATTTTTATGCAAAGAAGTAGCTTTCAGGAACTGGCATAGCATAGAAATCTTTTCTCCATTGTCAAAGAGATGGACACTAGATTCTTTAGTTCTGTTTTCAAACTGTATCTTCCTTGTGTTCGTAATGGCTTTAATCTATTTTGGCTTTTTTTCCTTAGTAGAGAGAAAATAAATTGTCCATGGAAGAAAACAACATTTTGACTTTCTTGCCAATATTTCTGGGATATTTTCCTCGAGTATACTGTGTTTATTTTCAAAATCTTTATACTTCTAATAAAGCTAGATCTTATTACAGTAAAACTGTAGACCCTAGAATTGTTATGAGACCTATTGCACATAATTTCTTAATGCCTTATTAGCCAATAGCAATTGAATTCTGAACTTCCATCTTGGGTCTTATGAAGTCAATATTCCTTCATTTCTTCTTGGCGTCTGCTTCAATGTAACTCTGCCAACATTTTCTTCTTGTTACAGGGACAATCCTGTGAATTCTATGGCAGCTTTATCCAGATGTTTTCCATACGTCTGTAATAAAGACAACCAACACCTGAGTACAAATGTTCCTTTATAAAAAGAAAATACTCTTCATTACAACAAAAGAAAACATCTTTTGGCTTCTTAGTAAACTGTCCATTGAGTTTCAGAAAATGTCACCCTCTTAACCAAAAGAAAGTAGTAGCTATAATAGAAAGCAAGTTTTCTGATTATTTTCATATTTAAACATAGAAATTAATTTCAACACTTATAGCATATCATGAGGTTAAAGACCTCTCTTCTGTGACTAACACTTCCACATGCCTTCATTACACACAAAACCAAATGCTTTAAACTTTCAGTGCCAGTCATGATACATAGTTGGCTACACCTTCAGCAGATGCTCATTGTCTGGACATTGTCATCAGAATTGTTATTAACAAGTCTCACTTTATAGCTTGCATTTTTCCCATCTTGCAATCTGTACATTCGCTGACTTTTTGATTGTATATGGATTTGGATGTAATATAGTATCATTTGGGAATAAATTGGCCACACATATATATATTGTGGCTAATTTTTTCATGCCCTCATATGAGTATAGTACCTTCAGTCTCTTTTAGTATTTTTGATGTTTTATTCTTGCATTGCATATTAATTTTCAACTTAGTATCTTCTCTTAATCTTTCCAGCAGTTGATGGAATTCCTCTTCCTTCACAGCCTTCTCTTTCTTCAGCCAATTGCTCTGTGAGCTGATATGAACTTTCTCATTAATGTAGGTTTGATCTTAAATTGAAGTTTTTTGCAAAGAAAATTTTCATTCAGGGCCTAATATCTTTCATCAAACTATCAAAGTTTGGGTTGGTTTTTTTTTTCAGTTTGGCTTATATCAACTCTTTAAATAGAATCTTCTCGTCTTGAATTTTCAGATGCACTTATGCACTAGCAGTTGTATGCTTATTTTGATATGTCTTATTTTTTTATTTAAAAATAATATGTCTTATTTAATATTTTAATATCTATGTACTGAATCATGGGCTTGGGTATTTAAGTATCTAGCCACGTTCATGAATGCCTGTTTGTTGCAGAACTTCCTGATTTGTATGACAAATACTGTAACTGCATGTGTAAATTAAGCATTCAACTGTGCATGCATTTTTGCAAGCATGATTGTAAAACTCACTTTGTATTTGTCAAGCTATTACGATTGAATTACAGGAATTGGTAATAATGGCTCTATGGTAAATTTGCATGTAAACTGTTTCAGCAAAATATTTCATCAATTCTTGCAGAAATAGTGTTTAAATGCTCCTTAATCTTATTTATTTTGGACATGAAAGGAAATGAAATCTACCTTGTCTGAAGTTAGATACTAACATATTAACTGTAGTTTTTCTGTTTGGTGAACATTATACTAATGACTAGACTTTCCATTTATGCCAAAATCCCAGATAATATTTGAAACAGAGCACCCATCTGGAGTCAGTAATATAAACTTAAGTAGCTATCCTTGCTTTTCTACTTTTAAGTGCATACATGTATTTCCAAAGAACAGACTACCCAGTGCCCAGTAATAATTGGTCTGTTTCTAGAAAAGGTTATTTCTTTAAATTGGTGATTCAATGTGTTATGCAGCTCATTTTGTGGCTCATAGCTTAAATTAAACCCTGGGGCTCAGCTGACCTCAAGATCCTGATGATAGGAGAAGTTTATACTGTATTTTTCCTTTTGCCATAATGAATAATGAAACAAAGCTTTATGCTTTGTGGCAGATGAAGTTCAATCCATTTTTGTTTATATTTGCTGGAAGGATGTATCCCTTGAAAGACCAAAATAAATATCCTCATTTTCAGTCATGCAACAAGAAATTTTTAGACAAAATATGGACAAAACAAAAAAATTGTGCTTATAAAAGTGTTTTGGAGCCCAGGAATACTGATACCTGAACACTTATCCTGTTGATCAAAGGTATAAACATGTAGGTGTATGCGTGAATCAAATCCAGTCTAGATACATCTTTGGGTAGGTAGCAACAGAGCAAAATACAAGTGAAAATCTGGTTATTGTTGTTATTATTAGTATTAATATTAGTACGATTTATGGAAAGAAGTGAATAGGTGTTATTTCAGCTGATACTTTCATGCGATTCCCATTATCAATGCACTGTTCACAGCACTTTGGTTTAATGTTTTAAAGTTTAAGGAGAAAGTGTGGTCCTGTTTGCTGCATACCAGCCCATTTATACAGTAAATACTAATTAGGCAAGAGCAGAAGTACCTTGGAAAAGGAGACCCAGACTCTTTATTCCACACTCTTAATGTCAGTTGCCCCATTTACCTTTAGAATAGAGTTATACTTTCTTTTTTTATTTTCCATCTCACGTCAACATTCTTCCCGTCTTCACAGAAGAGAATGGAAAGTGCCTCCAAATACTCATATCGTTGCTGCATGTGATTTTTCTCATGCTAATGTTGCCCTTCAAGTCCAAGAACACCTAGAAAACTCACTTTCTAAAACTTAGAATTAGTTACTCTAGTCAGAATAGGTGTTTTTAATCACAAAAGCACTCAGACAGTACTTTATCTTCCCCCTCAACCCACACACTATCCAAATTCAACATCTTCTGGCTGTCATGAATAATGGTTTGGGTTTCTTCTTAGGACAAGGTGGCTTCTAGGTGCTTATCCATCTCTGAGTTTTCCTGGCTGTATACAATGGACAATTCCATATCTCTCTTGTCTCTGACATGTCTGAACATCTCAGATAATACAGAACGTCTCAAAATTCTCTGTAAATTTTCCACTGCTGTAAGCTGAGTACACTTGACTTTGACAAACCATTTTATTTAGGACTCCAAATTCTTAGCACAGATGGAATACATGCAGCATATTCCCTAGCTTTGCCTGAGACTCAATACTCATTGCAGTTTTCTTTCTTTTTAGTTTAAAAACTTAAATGACTGCAGATTCACTGCATAAAAGGTCACATTCCCCTACAATACTGTTTTCAGAGATGGGTTCCATATATAAATTTTGTTATGTTTACTACACAACAGTTAATCAGCCAAGGTGAGACCACAGCAAGGGAATGAATCTCGCAAAGGTTCTAGACACATTTAACTACCACCCTTTAAAAAGCAGTCTACATTGTATAGGTTTTCAGGTCACCAAAAGTCTGAGTGAGAGGAAGGTACTAAACAACAAGTGCGTATGATTTAACAACCTAAAAATGTTAAATAGTTAATTTGCAACTGTCTTACAGACTTGTGTATCATCGAGAAAGTTACACAAAGAGAGAAACATGCGTGTGTACACTTATTTATATAGTCTTAGAGCATATGAAGAGTTGAAAAAACAGCTTAAACCTTGAACTCTAAATTTTTCTTTGGTAGACAAAGTACAGCAGATTAAAGTAATACCTTTCATTGGGCCAACAAAGAGCAGTCAGGCTTTGACACTAGAAAGGTTGCATCTTTAGTTTTCACCTTATTGATCTTTCCCACTGCTCCTTATAGGCCAGATCAACTACAAATATTTTCTTTATGCCTTGGATGATACCTTTCTTCCTTTGAGTTTTAATGTTTCTTTTTGTGATCAACAGTGGAGACATTTTGTAGAGAGCTACAGTAAAAAAAAAAAAAAAAAAAAAAAAAAGAAAATCAGTTTATTGTGGTTGTTTGTATGATTATCACAAGAAAAACAGAATTATTTTTTAATAGTGAAAAATGTAGTTGAATGTAGAAGCCACTTCATTTTGTTGATTTAGTATACCCCAACATTCATTCTGGGTCACGTTTGAAGTCAAGAGACTTCATATTAGAGTCTGAGAACACCAAATGCTCCCACCAAAAGCATGGCACTTTAACACATTAAAACCAGTCTAACCTTGTTCTCTCCCTCCCTGTTTCTCCTTTTCCCCACCCCCACCCCCCCCAAGTAGACTTGATTTTTTTTTTAACGTTTTTGCTATCTGAGGAATTATGGGGTAAGTATTGCCCCCAGGGCTGGGTGACATCTATTTAATCTGTCTCAGCAAGTTTACAGTTGTAAGAATTTTGCATTTCTTTTTAATTTTTCCACTTCAGTGATTACACAAACTGCTACAGTTTTAAAAACAGTTCACTTTTACTGTGCCATCAGAGTAAAAAGCCAGTGAGTTTTCAGAATGATTTTTATTCATTTGTTTCAAGTGACAGGCCACCTTACACTGAGAGCTGATTGATGTGGAACAAACTTGCAAAACATTGTTTTTATTTGGCCTCATGTGGCAGATGTTGACTGAAGATCCAGTCTCCTGGGGCTGACAAAGAGGAAGCAGAGGAGGGAGAAAACAAGCAGAATTGTCATCAGAGATAACCACCTGGAAGAACAGGGTGGATATGACCATAATAAATACCTGATCGTTAATATGTGGAGCAGTATGGCACTTGCTCTGCAGACCTTTTATCCCAATTCCATTATTGAAACTCACAATCTCTGTTAATTTCTAAATATTAAATAAAACATTTCTACTTAAAATTAACATTTTTCTAGGGACATTAAATATCTGAGCTTTGTGTAAAATGTATTAAATAATATTTAACATTTTGGGGGGTATTATGTGGAGAGTAAAACATATTTCTGATTACTAGTCCTATTAAAAATTACTTGTTTGTCCTTTAGCATGTGTTCTGTTTCAACTGAGGACAACTAAACTTTAATTTTCTTAGTAACTAAAATATACAGGAATTCTGATTTAATTACATTTTCAATCATTGGACTCATTGTACACCTTCTGTGTTGCTTACAATATTATTGTTCAGCATAACTATATGTAGGAGGCTACCACTAAATACTAGTTACAACAAATAAAAATAATAGTAAATAAAAATAAAAAATGAAAATAAAAATAAAAAATAAAATAAATATAAATATAAAAATCTGTAGTACATGGTTGGTTATTTGAAATGCATAGTTAAGTTTTTGTTTAAGCTCCTTGGCCCAAAATCATTTTGCAGACTATGGCCCATATACAGCCTAAAATCTTTAAACATAAGCTCTATGTGTTGCTTTAAGGTATAGAAAAAATTAAACCTAACCAAATGGAAAAGAAATCAATCTCCTGATGATGTTAACTTTGTAATATGAAGTTAACTTTGGAGGAAACAAAACCAGTAATTCCTTGGTCCTGAAAATAAGAAATTATGCACTTAGGATAATAAATATAAATTTTGACAATGCTTTATTTTAATGGCACATGAATTAAAACTGCATTACAATGAAATTGCTGCAGAACATCCACATTAATATCAGATGAATTCATTATGACCAGCCAGTTACAATGAATACTAAATGAATTAATAATAATGAACCACTTAAAGTGTTACTTAATTGTTTTATTTCATTTTTATGTGTATTTTTGTCCAAATTTAACTGTTAGGTTAATAGAGAATGACATCCAGTAATTCATTTCCATACCAAGTGTTTGTAAGTGATTGCTTTCACACCAAATTCAGTCAAGCCTGCTACATATCCACCATTGATCAGATGTCTCAAAAAGAACCTCCTATTGCCCCAGATATTTTGAATCATGTTGTTGCAAAACTATCAGTCAAGGTGTAATAAGGACTTAACAACACTTAATGTTGGTGCTAATAGTGTTCCTTGAACTGGCAATACACCTTTCTTCCAACAATCCTAAGTACTTTACACAGGTAGTTATTAACAGTATCCTACAAACAAAAAACCTATATGGTTTCTCTGTGATAACACAGTAGTTTTGCTATGATCACTTGTAGAAACCTCAAATCCTGACAGTAGTCATTATTCTGGGTTTTTTTGTCTGCCCACTAAGTTAAGTTGCCATCTGTCGTTCATGACATTGCACACATCATGACTAGTATATGCCCTATAAACCTAGGAACTGTATTTTCTAGCATTTTAAATCATACTAGAAATGATACCTGCAAAGACAATGCACATTATTTCTCCATTTTGTATTAGCAAGACCTGTGTCCCTTTACAATCATGCTCCACAATGCAAGCTCCAGTGAATCTCATCACAGGGACTCTGAACAAATTCCTTTGTGGCTAAGAACAATAATTTCTGGTAAAGCTTTCATAATGGTAAGGAAAAAAGCCATTGCTTTATGAAAGGTTTCTTTTTAACACTCTAATTCACTTATAAGTTCAGATGAAACACCCAGAGGAAGATTTATATTAAAATTGGGGGGAAATATTTTAATTAAGCTGTGTGGTAACACATATAAAAGAATGATACCATTATAAGGAAAAGTGTGATAACATCCTAATTTCAAGTTCATCTTCTGGAAAAAAATGCTTTTTAGAAATTCCTGACAAGAGGATGTCCTGGGTTCAGCAGTAGCAGTAATTTTTCTCCTTCTTAGGAGATGGTGCAGTGCTGTGTTTTTGACTTTCAGCTTGGGAACAATGCTGATAACACCAATGTTTCCAGTTGTTGCTAAGTAATGTTTACTCTGAGCAAGGACTTTCTGAATCTCATGCTCTGCCAGGGAGGAGGAGAAACCAGAAGGAAGCAGAGACAGCACACCTGACCCAAACTAACCAAAGAGGTATTACATATCACAGCACGTCATGCCCGATATATATACTGGGGCAGTTACCCGGAAGGGCTAGGCTGCTGCTCAGGTCGGGCTGGGTATCAGTCAGCAGATGGTGAGCGGTTGTATTCTCTTCCCTTGTTATTTCTCTTATCACTATTATTGTTAATGGTAGCAGTAGTGGTTTTGTATTATACCCTAGCTCCTGGACTGCTCTTATCTCAATCCGTGAGAGTTACATTCTTTCGATTCTCCTCTTCATCTGTCCAGGATCGGGGGAAGAAAGCATGGGGAATTGAGTGAGCAGCTGTGTGGTTCTGAGTTACTGGCTGAGGTTAAACCATGACAGTACTTTGTGGTGCCCAATGTGGGGTGAGAAGGCTTGAGATAACGAGACATCTGACCTGTGTGTGTCTGATCGTATTTGTGATAAGCATTTATTATTTTGCATTAATAGTCAATGTTGATTTATTGGCTCTCAAAGTTTTTGCTCTTGATCTCGGAGTTTCAGCATGTTGTACCTTACAGCTTGTATTTTCTGTTTTAGTGTTTATTGACTGGGGGACTTGGGCTAAGGCTCTTGTTTCACTGTATTTTATGGTAATGACTTGTAATACAATAGAATCATTGATCATGAAACTGATCTGGGCTTATGTTCCCAGTGTGATCATCACCTCTGTACTTTGGGAGGTATAAAATGGAAGTGTTTAGCAATTACACATCTTTTGTTTTGTCCTCAGGTGGTCAACCTATGAAGGAGACCTTTCCTTACATTACAAGCTCCCTCACCAGACTATTTACATCATCATTTGAGAGTTCTGAAGGTTTTGAATGGCCTTTGGACACACTTGAGACCTGCCTGCTGGTTGTGATGGAGATCACCATGTTGCCACATGTACAAAGTGTGTTTTATCCATGACCATTTTGTCTGATCTCAAAAATTAAGAAGAGTCAAGTTTGCTTCTTGTCTAGGGTTAGACAACAATGTAGAAGGACTAAGAGATTTTCCCTGAGGCTAGAAATTCATGAGTGGCAGAGTGCGTGGGATAGTATGAGCAAGTATCTAGGCCAGTGGGTGCCTCCAGTGCTTTGGAACTTCACGGAACAAATGCAAAAACCAGAAAAATTAGAACACACTTAAAAGAGATGTGTTGTCCTCCTGGTCATACCAGAGAGGGACAAATGATGGCAACGTGCTGGGGCTCGGCCTGTCTTACAGAGCCCTGTTCAACACCATCCAGCACGTTCAAAGGGAAAAAAAAGTCTCTGGATCTGATGGTAAAGCAACAGATAAAGCAGCTACTCCAACTACAGCAGCTACAGCAACTACACCAACCCCAACGACAAGTACAGCAGCTACTCAAACTCCAACAGCAAGAGACAGTTCAGCTGCTGGTGCTACTCAGCCCCAAGCTCAGTGGCTGCACCAACAATGACAGCACATACTGCAGCCACTCCAGCCACAGTGATAAACACTGCAGCTAAACCAGAGGACCAATTTGTGCCAATATCAGTTGCCCCTGTATGCAAGAGGAAAAGCAAAAAAGAGGTACAAAAAGCACCTCATACAGTGAAGAAAGATGAAGTAACAATGCACTTACTATACAAGACAGCATCTGATCAGGAGTTATTATTGCATGAATCTGAGGAAGAGGAAGAAGAAGACATGACTTCTCAACCCCGGGCCTCAACTGGGCTACAAAATATGTAAAACGATTTTACCCATCATCCAGGGGAGCATGTCATCACCTGGTTGTTCTGATGCTGGTACAATGGGGTTGACGATCAAGTGCTAGAAGGTAAGGAAGCCAAGCAGCTGGGATCACTTGCTAGGGAAGGGGGAATTGACAAAGCAATTGCAAAAGAGAAATGGTCCCTCAACCTTTGGAGGCAGCTCTTGACAGCGGTGAAAGGTTTCCATACAAGGACAATGTTATGAGTTATTTGGCCAACTGGACCACTGTAGAGAAAGGCATCCAGTCTCTGGGGAAATCAGCCATTATAGAGATGATCTATCATAGTCCAGATGCTGGGAATGCACCCATAGATCCAGAAGAAGTTGAATAAACATGATCCTTGTAGCGGAAAATTACATGGAATGCACTATCATCAGATTCCCACTCACTGACAGTAATAACCTGGAATGTCATAGTACCACCAACAGTGAATGAAATGATTCATCAGCTCCAAGAGTTAGAAGACAATCTCACCCCTTCCATCATTTCAGCTGTGGAAAAACTGTCCCAGGAGTTCAAACAATTGAGAGATGATATATCCGATCTATCCAGCTTCCCACATGTACCAACCCATGTCTCAGCTATTAACAAAAGGCATCCTACTGTTTGAGAGAGATGTAGAGGGTACACACCACAGGCCACCCTCTGGCTTTTCCTGTGGAATCATGGAGAAGACACGACAAAGTGGGATGGAAAACCTGCCCCAGCTCTGGAGGAACAGGTGCGTGAATTGAAGAGGAGAACAAAGGTCAAGGCTGATCATCCCATGAAAGCTGTGGCTTCAGTCTCTGGTGAGCAGGTTCCTAGATGGAGTGGAAGAGCTGATTTTACTCCAGCTCCTGTGATAAAGAGGATTAATCCCTGTCAAGAAGCTGTAAGTAACCAATGTTGTGATGACTATTAGAGGTGCTCTGCCTCCAGCCAGGTGGAGGTAGGGGACAATCTGATTTACTGGACTGTGTGGATCAGATGGCCTGGCACATCTGTCCCACAAAAGTATAAGGCTCTAGTAGATACTGGTGCACAGGGTACCCTGATGCCATCAAGCTGTCAACGGGTGGAATCAATTTATATTTCTAGAGTGACAGGAGGATCCCAAGAGTTGACTGTACTGGAAGCTGAAATCAGCCTGTCTGGGAGAAAGTGGCAAAAGCACCCCATTGTGACTGGACCAGAGGCTCCATGCATCCTTGGCATAGACTACCTCAGGAGAGGGTACTTCAAAGACCCAAAAGGGTACCAATGGGCTTTGGTGTTGCTGCTTTGGAGAGAGAGGAAATTGAACAGATGTCTACCTTGCATGGTCTCTCAGATAATCCTTCTGTCCTGGGGTTGTTGAAGGTCAAAGAACAACAGATGACAATCGTGACCACAATAGTGCACCGGCAGCAATATCACACCAACCAAGATTCCTTGATTCCCACCCATAAGCTGATCCATAGACTGGAGAGCCAAGGAGTGATCAGTAGAACCTGCTCACCCTTTAATAACCCCATATGGCCCATGCGAAAGTCTAACAGAGAGTGGAGACTAACAGCAGACTTTCGTGGCCTGAATGGAGTCACACCACCATTGGGTGCTGCCCTACTGGACATGCTAGAACTTCAGTATGAACTGGAGTCAAAGACAGTCAAGTGGTATGCCACAACTGATATTGCCAATGCATTTTTCTCAATTCCTTTGTCAACAGAATGCAGGCCACAATTCACTTTTACTTCAAGGGTGTCCAGTACACTTGGAACCGACTGCCTCAGGGGTGGAAACACAGTCCTAGCATCTGCCATGGACTGATCCAGACTGCACTGGAACAGGGGAAGGCTCCAGAACACCTGCAATACATTGGTAATATTATCGTGTGGGGTGACACAGCAGAAGTCTTTGAGAAAGGGAGGAAAATAATCCAAATCCTGCTGAAAGCCGGTTTTGCATAAAACAGAGTAAAGTCAAGGGACCTGCACAGGAGATTCAATTTTTGGGGGAATAAAATTACAAGATGGACATCACGAGATCCCCACAGATGTGATCAACAAGATAACAGCAATGTCTCCACCAACTAATAAGAAAGAAAACACAAGCTTTCTTGGGTGCTGTGGGGTTCTGGAGAATGCACATCCCACATTACAATTTGATTGTAAGCCCTCTCCATCATGTGACCTGGAAGAAGAATGATTTTAGATGGGGCCCTGAGAAACAACAACCCTTTAAGCAAATTAAACGAGAGATAGCTCATGCAGTAGCCCTTGGACCGGCCCAGACAGGGCCAGATGTAAAAAATGTGCTCTACACCGCAGCTGGGGAGAATGGTCCTACCTGGGCCTATGGCAGAAAGCTCCAGGGGAGACTTGAGGTCGACCCCTCGGCTTTTGGAACTGGGGATACAGAGGATCTGAGGCCAGCTATACCCCAGCTGAAAAAGAGATACTGGTAGCCTATGAAGGTGTTTGAGTTGCATTAGAAGTTATTGGCACTGAAGCATAGCTCCTCCTGTCAGCCCAGTTGCCCATGCTGAGCTAGATGTTCAAAGGCAGGGTCTCCTCTACCAACCATGCAACCAATGATACATGGTGTAAGTGGGCTGCATTAATTATACAAAGAACTCGAACAGGAAATACCAGTTGTCCAGGGATTCTGGAAGTTATTATGGACTGGCCAGAGGGCAAAGATTTTGGAATGTCACCAGAGGAGGAGGTGATGCTTGCTGAAGAGGCCCCATCGTATAATAAACTGTCAGAAAGTGAAAAGCAGTATGCCTTGTTCACTGATGGGACCTGCTGTATTGTTGGAAAGCATCGGAGATGGAAGGCAGCTGTATGGACTCCCCAACGACATGTTGCAGAAACCACTGAAGGAGAAGTTGAATTGAGTCAGTTTGCAGAGGTGAAAGTCCTCCAGCTGGCCTTGGACATTGCTGAATGAGAAAAGTGGCCAGTACTTTATCTCTATACTGACTCATGGAGGTGACAAATGTCCTGTGGGGGTGGTTGCAGCGATGGAAGCAGAGCAACTGGCAATGCAGAGGTAAATCCATCTGGATTGCTTCACTGTGGCAAGATATTGCTGCCCTGTGGCAAGATATTGCTGCCCAGGTGCAGACCCTGGTGGTAAAGGTACGCCATGTAGATGTTCATGCTCCCAAGGGCCGGGCCACTGAGGAACACCAGAGCAACCAAGTGGATAAAGCTGCTAAGACTGAAATGACTCAGATGGACTTAGACTGGCAGCATAAGGATGGATTATTTTTGGCCCCGTGGGCCCATGACACTACAGGCCGTCAGGGCAGAGATGCAACATACAGATGGGCCTGTGATCGAGGGGTGGGCTTCACAATGGACATTATTGCCCAGGTTATTCATGAATTTGAAACATGTTGCAATTAAACAAGCCAAACGGTAAAAGCCTCTTTGGTATGGGGGACAATGGCTGAAGTACAAATATGGGGAGGCCTGGCAGATTGATTATGTCACACTCCCACCAACCCGCCAAGGCAACACCGTGTGCTTACCATGGTGGAAGCAACTGCCGAATGGCTGGAAACATATGCTGTGCCCCACACCAATGGCCAGAACACTATCCTGGGCCTTGAAAAAACAGATTTTGTGAGGACATGGCACCCCAGAGAGAACTGAGTCAGACAATGGGACTCATTTCCAGAACAGCCTTATAGACACTTGGGCCAAAGCACATGGCATCGAGTGGGTATATCACACCCCCTATCATGCACCAGCCTCTGGGAAAATTGAGCTGTACAATGATCTGTTGAAAAACTACACTGAGAGCAATGGGTGGTAGAATTTTCAAACATTGGGATACACATTTACCAAAAGCCACTTGGTTGGTCAACACCACAGGATCTGCCAACAGGGCTGGCCCAGCCCAGTCAGAGCTTTTACATACCGTAGGGGGAGACAAAGTTCCTGTAGTGCACATACAAAATTTGCTGGGGAAGAAAGTTTGGTTTATTCCTGTTTCAGGTCAAGTCAAACCCACTCTTCTGTTCAGGGACCCAGATATACTTGGTGGGCAATGCAGGAAGATAGGGAAGTCTGATGTGTATCTCAAGGGGATTTGATTTTAGGGGAAAACAGCCAATGAACTTAATTGTATACCGTTGCCTGCTGTGTAGCACTTTTATAGCCCACCAACTAGATGTCTTCAAGTCACCAGCAACTGGCCCTGACTTCCCTCCAACCATCATCCCAACAAAGAATCAACTTTGATGAAACCAGACGAGTTCTGCTGTAAAGGAAAGATCAGCACCAGCAGGCAACGATCTGACACTGCACACAACCTCTCCTTCTCTGAAAGATTGTTACAAGAGATGTAGCCTGACATCATGGACCAGATGAAATCAGCAGCTTTATAGGGAATATTCTATGGACTAAGATCTGATATCTGTGTGTGTGTGTATGCGTGGCTGTGTATATACATATATAAGAGAAGGATGTCATATACATATATATATATATAAGACAATAGTATAGTATATTGAAAAATATGGCATCTGAGTATGAATGGTATGGAATAAGGGGTGGATACTGTTCTGGGCTCAGCAGTAGCAGTAATTTTTCTCCTTCTTAGGAGATGGTGCAGTGCTGTGTTTTTGACTTTCAGCTTGGGAACAATGCTGATAACACCAATGTTTCCAGTTGTTGCTAAGTAATGTTTACTCTGAGCAAGGACTTTCTGAATCTCATGCTCTGCCAGGGAGGAGGAGAAACCAGAAGGAAGCAGAGACAGCACACCTGACCCAAACTAACCAAAGAGGCATTCCATATCATAGCACGTCATGCCCACTATATAAACTGGGGCAGTTACCCGGAAGGGCTAGGCTGCTGCTCAGGTCGGGCTAGGTATCAGTCAGCAGATGGTGAGCGGTTGTATTCTCTTCCCTTCTTATTTCCCTTATCATTATTGTTATTGGTGTTAGCAGCAGTGATTTGTGTTATAACTTAGTTACTGGACTGTGCATATCTCAGCCTGTGGGAGTTACATTTTTTGATTCTCCTCCCCATCCCTCTGGGAGCTGGGATGAGAAAGCATGGGGAATTGAGTGAGCAGCTGTGTGGTTCTGAGTTACTAGCTGAGCTTAAATCATGACAGAGGAAAACCTGAAGCACTTTGAAACAAGCCACAAGGTGATTTATATTTAATACCAATCATTTACCTTCTTCTCACTAGTTCTTAAGAAAAGTCATTATCTTCTATATTCGCAAAATATGTTGTATGTTTATCTATAAAAGTTTGCCATGAATGCTTGGTTTTGGAGGTTTTTTGAGTGTTGTAAAAAAAAAGGTCCTTTAGGTTTCAGGAAGAATTAGGACCTTTAGAAAATATTATTTTGCCATTCAATTTCTCAAAGGCACTCTCCATAAGAGTATCAAATCAAGTCTGTATTACTGAGCAGTAAAAGAGTTTTTATCTGTTGATATACATCATTCATTTTTGTTGCACATGTAAAGAAATTGTAAAATTAGGCAGGCTGCTCATTTTTTATTTTTTTACTTGTAATAAGTCTGATTTTGAAACTGAACTATTGTAAAACCATCCTTTGCATTTTCTTGGGGTTTATGCTATGGAAATAAAGGATCAGATAACCAGTAGGAGCACCAGAAAAGCCTATTGCAGTCCAGTAGCACAAGCCAAGGGAAGAGAAGTGAAGCCAAGTAGAGACTTCAACTTCAAAGATGGGCTTCAAAGCAAGGAACAGGTAACCTAAGTCTTGTCATTTTACTGTTATGTTCAGCCAGTGATACAGGCCATGATCACAATTTGCAGTTGAGAGCTATTGTTTACTATTTGCATTTCCATTTGTCTCATCACGCACACAATGTCTGTGTGTATTTGTCATACAAATGCAATCTGGGTCAAAAGAACCAGAAAGAACCTAGGTCTGACAGAAAGGAAGGAAGATTTGTCCTCCTCTACTCAATGAGATAAAAAAGTTGGGTTGAAGTTGTGAAGTTCTGGGGAAGAGAAAGAAAACCAGCTAATTTTACAACACTCTTCTGTTATAATTTCTTGTAGGGGTGACTGCAAACAGCAGGCCTAAGAGGTAAGAACTGGGGAACATAGCTACTTTTAACTTTCCTAAACCTAGTGTCATGAGAGTGACATGAGATGAAGAGAAGTGGAGCCACAGCCTAAGAGCAGATAGAGTCAAACAGGAGAGCTGTCTTTGTCTTTTTCTCTTCTTTCCAATTACATTTCCCCAGAACCCAGAGAATCTACTAGAGAATTTGGAAGAAAAAAAAATCCCTGTAGATTTATATTTTCCCTGAGAGGTCTTTTGATACCTCAATTGTTTTGTGGTATAAAACCTGTAATTAGCTGTTTGGGTTTTGCCTAAACTTGGGGGTACTTGACTTTAATTACCAATCAAATGTAACACTGCATCTGCATTCATGCAATCATCAGTACTAACTCACACATACAAACCTTCTTTCATCTGAAGACAATAGAAAATTCTTTTTATTTGTTCTCACTCAGTTCTAACTGAAAATAACAGATGCTGCTAAGGAAGTTTGAGTGTTATATTTATAATAGTTCACAAAGCAAAACAGCCAATTCCAAAGAAATGGGATGGAGATTGGGTACAGTTGGAGTTTAAAATGTAATTTTTACACTTGAATGCCAGAGTTTATGGGTGGAGAGAGGCAAAACACTTCTTCTCGATGTGTACACTTGACCTGTAAGTAGTAGTTATAAAGAGGCATGTTTGCATGGTATTACTGCAAAGCAGTGTAGTTTTGATCTTATTTCCTCTCTCCTGGCTTTGTGCAATCCCTCTTCAGGAGTGGGAAGAGAGAGCAGGCATTTCTGAAGGCAATAACTGTCCTTCTGTTAAACCACTCCTTTCCCTCACCTCATGTCTACAATCTGTGGAAGCAAATGGGAAGGATAGAACCATAAAATCAGAGAATACCAGGTTGGAAAGAACATCAGGGTAATCTGGTCCAACTTTTCTAGTCAAAGCATGACCTAGATTAGATGTCCCAGCACTCTATCTATCTGAGTCTCAGCAGTGCCTGACTTTGGCGACTCACCACTTCCCTGTGAAGATTATTCCAATGGCTGATGACAGGTCTCACCATGAAACATTTCCCTCTTGTGTCCAGTCAGAATCAAATCAGGAGTACCTTGTGCTCGTTACCATCTTCTCCATTCTTATGCATTCTCTCATTCACTTTTTAATCTATTTAGGTTTTATGCTTTTCTGAAGAAAGTATTTTCATACAGAGATAGCTGCAGTGGGCGCCCAAGAACATTTTTGTACCACCTGAATGACTCATTTTAGAAGCACCAAAGTCATTGACTCATATTTCCTACAAATGTGTATTTAGAAGTCTATTAATCTTGCTGTCCAAAAGGTGCATGTCCTAATAATCTTTAACCATATCTGGAACACTGATTCTCTCTCTCCACCTGTTTTAATTAAGCAGCTAAAAAACAATTATTTTTAAGTGTGCTTTATTTTTCTCTCTCACAATGCCTTTTATGTGTAACAAGTCAGACTAAAATGTGTTTAAATTCACTAGCCAAAATTGTGTATATTATTTTTCTGGAAAAGCTGGAGAACAGTGCATTCAATCAGTTCTTTCTGTATTGCCAACTGTCCGGTCTCTGTGCAAGCTCACAAAAAGAGGAGGGTTTTTTTGCTCTATGTCTCTTGCATGGGAGCAAGCTTCAGTGGTTGTTTCCTTAGTCACATGAATAAAATACTTCATGCTTTTCTTGCTTGCTACCGGGATTCAGTCCTGTCCATTATCACAAACATTGTTGATAGGAGGAAAAAGGAAAACCATGACCCCCCCAAAAAAAACCAAAAAGCCACATAAACTAAACTCCAACAATCCTTAAATATAATAAACATATTGCTGTATCCTCTTCATGAAGGCTTGCAGGCATGTATCAAACAGATAAATTCCAAGTGTATGTGGTTCTCTGCATAAACGGCATGGATGAAATTTCCAGTGGTATGAAGTGATAAACTAAGGATTTTGTTCCATTTTTTCGTAACTGGCAAAAGAATTTGTACCCATCACCAAGACTGACATGAAAAGATAAACAAACCAACTTACCAGAAATTACCCTCATATAACAATTTTTCTGTATAAGCTTACTCAGTACCATAAGTTTATCCCTATGACATCTTAAATATTCTGTAAGTAGCAAATTCACAGTCTTCTTGGGATCTACAGATATTATGCATTTTTGTGATTCATATATGCTTTTATTTTTTTTTTTTTCTGAACAGCATGATAGGCATCAGTTCTTAACAGGGGATATTTTTAATACCTTCTTTCAGTAGACAGAAATTATTCTATGGGTCAGTCCAGTTTGTTTACCCCAAAGATGCTGAAAAAGTTCAACTAACCTTTATTTATGTATTTTTATTATTAAGAACAAGCAGTTAATCAAAAAGTCTTCATACATGAATAAAATATTAACTTAGAGGCATAATTAATATAAAAAGATACAGTGAAATAAAACGATGGTAAATATAGCCAGTAAACCATATATTAATGCCAGTTATAATTTTTCTTTGGAAGACACTAAAGATCAAAAATCAAGCATGGTAATTAATTAGTCTTGTTCCCATTTAACCTGAAGGTTGCATATATAAAGAAATCAGGTTGTCTGTATGAGCAGAGAATAAGTACTTCAGTGCAAGATCTAGAGTAGTAGGAAAAAGAAGCAGAGGGGAAACAAAGGGAAAAAATGTCTTCATCTATTGCATTTTAAAAACACTTTACTGATTTAATTCCTGTTGACTACATCCTCACCTAATTAAAAACTTAATTCCTTAACTGATTGCCATTTTTTAGATGAATTGCACAAATTTTAGAATTTTAAATTTTTTTTTACACCCTCAAGCCATAACCAATTCAGTGTGCTTTCCTGACTATCACTGGTCATTCTTCCACTGGGAGATGCCATATCTGTTGACTGGGAGAACTACATAAACCCTGGGAATTTAGCTTTCTTTCTTGTACTTGCCACTTTCTGTCTAAAGATGAATGACAACCAACTTTCATTTGCACTCAATAGAAACATATTCTATGAATATAGGAAAAGGCAGCTGAGGCATATACTTTACAGTAATAGAGTCCGTCATTTTGCAACCAAAGAAACTCCACCAAAACCAGCCAAGATTGGAGAGTATGGGGAAAAAAAAATGTATCCTGAAAATGTCAGTTCATCAAATCAACTACTATGAAAGTGAAAACTTTAACAGATTTTTCAATATTTTGAAACCATTTTCTCAGTGTCTTGATACATATTGCAAAAAACAGTTTCGAAATTGTTCAACTACCCCATTTATGACTTTATGGAATGAAAATACAGGTAATAGAAACAATACCTCTCACAAAAGCAGTAAAAATTAAAAGCTGACTTTGCAAACATCATGCTAAAAAATAACTTATTTAAATTCACTCAAACTACTATCATTCTTTGCAATTTGTTTTCAACAAATTTTAACAGGCTTACTTTTTGTGTGTTTAAGGATAGAAGTTGCATTTTTTTTCCAAAAAACTATATTTTCCCAGAACAAAAAAATTAATTTCTGTTCAATTATGCTCAGAAAAACTGGATTTTAGGCCTATTTGAGGCCAGAGATATTTAATGAAATGTTTCTCCTCAAAATGTCAGTAGCAAAATTGTTAATTAGGTTCCAGTTGCAAAGCTGTTATTCAGCCAAAGAAGAATACATATTTAATTTCATAAAGCAGAGTGTGCAGTATAGAGAGATAAAAAACTTTATAAGGGAAGAAAACCAACCTTCTATGCCAACTTATTTTTTAAACTTAGTGACTAAATGCAGACACATTTCTTCTTCTATTAGCAAAATATAATTGTGTATATTTTTTTTTTGTGTGCAGATGTAGCCTTGATTAGGGTCGAAGAGTTATTGGAAAACAGGGGCTTTATAGGAGACTTAGTGGGAAATAGCAGTCTTGCCTTTCGAGATGTTTTAAGGTATTTTTCTTCATCCAGAAATCTTTGTCATGTTTAGAACCATACTTCTAGACTTGTGGTACAAATATCTGTGCATCTCAAGCACTGAGTCTGGTTTTTTTTGGGTGGTAAGATCCAGTGTATCTAAAAGCTTTGCGGTATGAAATTTTGATAAATAACAATTCAATCTACAATTTCTAAAGGAATAACTAACCTTTCAAGAAGCAAAATTCATCAGGTATGTCCCATTTTAATTTAAAAGTTCCTTGGATGCTTAACATTAACAAATTGTGCATGCTCAGAAGTCCTTTCATGCTTCTGCATTTGTTTTATCCAATGGGAACTGAGATTTTCCTTAAAAATCTCACTGCTTTTGACATTAACTTTTGGTCTAGACTTCTGTGCCATCGGTATTAGTTAAGAGATGACTTCCTACAGGAAACTTTTTCAGAGACAGAAGTTGTGACTGATCTTGACAAAATAATCCAATGCAAAAATATGTGGATTGTTATACTGTGGCATTATAAGTTTATCTGATTTATATGTAGTATACCTTTAATACTGATGAGACCTTTTCAGATCCAACAAATTTTCACAAAACCCTGGTCAGCACTGAAATTCATACAAGCTTCTTATACAGAGATCTTAATCAGTGCATAATTGTCTGAATGTACAGTGAACTGGTCAAAATCAAGCATGCTGGACCATTATAGCTGGAAATTTACTCTCAGACAATTAATTGCTAATTTGTTCCAGAAGTTATTGCAAAGAGGTAGTGAAATGGTCCCAAATGAGTCATTCACCATGATGTACTTGCTGTTTTGCTCTTTAATTCTATGGCGACCTAGAGTTCCGAGTGCTATATATCCAAATGTCATTTCAGAGTGCCTCCCTGGAGGTATTCAAAAGACATGTAGACATGGTACTTAAGGACATGGTTTAGTGGTGGACTTGGCAATGCTGGGTTATCAGTTGGACTTGATGGTCTTAAGGGTCATTTCCAACCTAAGGGATTCTGTGATTCTATCTGAACCCTGGTTGCTGAACCCTTGGCCTATTTTACTCTTCACTGTCTTCTTCTGGAGGTCATGGGAGACTCCTACAGAGATGTAATGTTTTCCTGCACTAAATGAAGAAAATGAAGATGGATTTTTTTTTTCTTTCCCCAGTCAGTGGGGAAAGTTAAACTTTTTACATTGCAGAGAAAGAATAAAGTCTTAGCTCAGTTTTGGGATCAGAATCTAGGCCTTTGGAGGAAATTCGTACTGACACTGTATAATTTAATAAACAGATAGCTTTAAAGGAAGATCTATGGTTGTTGGATAACACAGTTTCTTCTGACAACTGTTTTTTGCTTTTATCCTGACATTATCCATAAACAATTATCCACTAATTATCCACTAAGCCAGCTAACCTTATGGATGCAATGATCCTTGTAGGCACACGTATAACAAACCCCCCCGCCCCCCCCCAAAAAAAAGAACAAAACAAACACCCAGAATGGTCGTATAGTAAACAAAATACCAATACAAATTAAATATAGTTCTTATTGCTTGGATGTTTTTTGTTTGAGTTAGTATGAACTAATTAGAAAGGATGAATCATGTTTAACATGCCTATGCTCATGGAGAGTTTTCAATGAATACAGTAAGGGGATTTAATGCTACTGGCTAATTTCTGAGCCTTCCAGAACAATCAGCATCTGTACTTAAAAGCTAAATCTACTTTGTGCTTTTTATGTTCAGAAGGTGCAGAGAAACTGCAAACACAGACGTAGCAATTCTTGCGTTGAGGGTGTCAGTGCCAAAGTAGGCAGTTCAGCATGTTAATTGCCTCTACTGCTTGGAAACATCTGGAGCTAACACTGAACTGTATAAAGCTAATTGGAACTGCTGCAAAGCTCCTTTCTGACTTTCAGTTGCACATAAAACAGAGTTTTGGTATTGGATTTGGCACGTAGATTTATTTCTTCTATCTAGAGAGATGTGTTGCACCATTCTGTCTAGAGCAAAATGTTTTCACTAAATATACATACAAAAAATTATTTAAAAACTGAAAGCTGAGGGTTTATTTGAAGCTCAGCTTCCAGCAATTGTCTTTGCAGAAGGAAATTGTGAAAGACTACTCACAGAAATTGGTTTCTTGGAGTATGGCAGCTCCAACCTCTAGTTCTGGTGATCAGGATTCATTTCTGTGTGTTTTAACCACAGGATTAGTGAACTGTACTTTTTGGCCTTTTTGACAATATTACCACTGTGCTCCAGCTAAGTTCTGAATAGCAAATGTTGAGATATTTTCTTCAGCCAAGATTTCTTTTTGCCAAGATCTGTCAATTCTGAATTTTAATAAATATTTGAGGTCATTTTTTATCACAAATAGGAACTGAATTACAACTGCTATGTCAAATTTCATTGAAGTCTAGGGCAAGAGTTGACCTCTATTTTCATTATAATTTGTGTACATTATGTTGCTTGTGCCAGAAGAAAATTTATTGGAGTGAAACAGAAATTGATTAAAAAAAGAGAAAAGAGGAGCTAAACCATCCAAAGACCAAGAAACTTTCCCTTCCTCTTCTGTGATAACAGGTAAAAATAGAAGAGCAATGAATTGCCCCTTAACTAAAAGGACCTAAAAAATAACACAAAAATAGATGTGTACGCATAGGCAACATGTGACAGAGAGTCATCAAATAAGCAAAAAAAATTTTTTTTCCTTTATTTTTAATTTTAGCCAGTGACAGTTTTCTAGTGTTAATGAGTAGTTGAGAGAAAAATTACTGATTTCTGTATCTCTGTAACATGAGGATAACATTATCCTATATTTATGAAATATTACTTTTGTATAAATACATACTTTTGCTATTTGATATTAGACCACTTGTGTAAAACTTTAGGTGGATATATAGACATAGGCAGAAAGAGCCTGATGCAAACCATTCCTTTTATCAGTGCAAGCAAATCCATGTTAGAATCAATCTTTTTTGAAATATTGGATCAGGTCCATTCCTATATTTCTGCTGTATGTATTTAATAGGAAATATTATTTGGAATATTAAAGACTGCTCAAAAAATCATAGTATCTCTGAATCATAGGATGGTTTGGGTTGGAATGAACCTTTAAGCTCTTCCAGCTCCAACCTCCTGCCACAGGAGGGGACACCTTCCAGTGACCAGGCTGCTCCAACCACTTTCCAGCCTGGCCTTAAACACTGCCAGGGATGGGCAGCCACAGCTTCTCTGGGCATCCTGTGCCAGGGGCTCACCACCGTCACAGGGAAGCATTTTTACCTCAGGTCTAACCTTAATCTGCCCTCTTTCATCTCAAAGTCATTCCCCCTTTTCCTGTCACTACATGGCCTTGTAAAAAGTCCTTCTCTTTATATATAATTAATTTAATTGTTTAATTATTAAATAATAATTTTAAAACCTCTACATTCTAGTTCTTTTTGTTTAATTCATTTCCTAATGTTCTTTAGATATCTTTTTTCCTAAGCAAATTCTCAGTAGAGGAAAATCTCCCCTTCTGTATCACAGGGTACATTATTGAAACAGACTCTGATGAGCAAAATTCACAAAAGTTTAGTAAAAAGCTGAATAGTCCCATCCATCTATCAGTGAGCAAAATTTTGAAGTCCAGATAATCTAAATTTTCTAAAGACAGGCAATTGTTGTTGTAGAATTAGTTTGACCACATCAAACAAACAAAAGAAGTGTATGTATAGATAGGTTGTGTCTGCACTGCTGATAGCTTGAATATGTAGGCTAACTTGGCAAATGAACAGGAATTTCAAGAACAGTTCAAACATGCAGGCAAGTATGACACAATGCACAGTGGGGCAGTGGGAGCTGTGTCCACCTGGGTCTGTGCCTGATTTAGACCTCTCGGGGCTATTTGACTCTAAAAAACCTGAATGTGCAGCATCTTAGACTATCTGGTGAAAAGGGAAGTATTTTTCCTTCTTCCAGATAAAATATATCTTTGTTGCTGTCCTTCTTAGAGGGTCCAGGAAGAAAAAATCCTAGAATTGAACCACTGCCATGGGCAGGAAATAATTGCTTTTCTTTTTGGAATTTTAACACGGTAAGGCAAGGAAACATTTTATTTTCAAGAAAACTGGGTTTTGCACTTCAAGTAAGGAAAGAAACTCTTACTGCCTGCCTGCCTTGTTCCCTTTATCCTTCACAAGCCACAACTGCAGAAGTGTCAATTTCAGAGGTGACTCAGGGACAGCATTGACATGTTTAACTCTTGACAGGACCCTTTGCAAGGTATTAAATGGGTTTGAGAGACATTTGCATGCCAAGTCACTTTGGGAGATTTCATTATTCTGCGTACCAATTTTAGGCTTGTGTGTGGTAGAGGATCTTTATGCACAGCTATGCAATAGCTTTGGAAATGTTTGCTGCACTTAATATTAGAATCCCTTATTGTCATTAAAAAAAAAAAAAGTGTTTCTCACTGAAAAAAAAGAACCAAAACCAAACCAGTATTTTTGCATTGCCTTAGAACTATTGATTAGCTTTGTGAGGTTTGTTTTGTTGGATTTTTTTGTGACATGCTATGTAAAGAAGTTAATAAGGGTAGCCTGTAAGCATTGTCCCCACTGACATCTCACTGCAGATGTTTTTAAAGGTTTGCAGTGAAGAGTTTTAAAGTGGGTTGCAAATTGCCCCATTCTACCTTTACTAGCAGACTACTTTGGGAAAATAAACCCTTCAGAAGCTTACTGGCATGCTGACCTAATGCACCCACCCCCTCTGCCTGTTGGGCTTATGCCAGAACGCAGACCTTGTGTGCCACTGAAGAGGATGCTGCTGTCTGACTACTCTATTGCTCTCTGGCACTTTTGCTATGCAAAACAGCTAAGTACTTTTTTTGGTAATCACAATTTATTCAACCCCTTCAGTCTCTTTTGTCTCCTTAAATCAGAAGAAAAAAAAATAAAAATAACGAACAAAAAAGGTTCTTAAAGCTCTTTATTTTATTGTGAGTCTTCTAGATACATTGCATTTCTTTTTCCTTTGGGGATATATTTTTAGTTTCAGTTAGTACAGAAATTATAGACAGAAAAAACTCAGTTCAGCTTTTGAACATTTGGTAGTATATTTAGTACTATACAAGAAATGCAGACAAACATCAAAAGGACAAAACCTGTCCTGCCTGGCACAGCTAGAAAAAAGGAATAGCCCCCTCACTATTTTTCTAACCATTCTTTTTCAAGAAAATCACTCTTTAGTTACTCATTTCTTTTCCCCATGGTCAGGTTGGCTGCATCTCCAAACACTTGTAAGTACTGTATGTTCTGACATATCCTGAAGTCATGCATTAGCACCTTTTCATTCAGCAAAGGGTGAGAACAGATATCTTTTGGCAGCTGACAGCAGGGAGCAGGCAGAAAGGAGAAGAGTGAAGCTGTAGGACTAGGACACTGTGGTGGCCTAGTGGCTAGCATGGCTAATGTACCAGCTGTGAATAACCTCCTTTTTTTTTAATTCCTTTTTTTTTCCTCTTTTTTTTTTCATCCCATCCACCCAACAGATGCCTCTCTGTCATTGTCATGTCCTCAAGCTATCCTAGAAAATGATTTGTGCATTATAAGTGAGTCACTAAGGTGGCAATTGAACCTCTTCACAGCTCAAAATTGTTGATGTGTGCACAGAGTGCGTAGCATTGGGGAGAAAAAAGAGCAGGAGAGAAGGGGAAGGAGAAAGAGAGAAGGAGGAAGGGAGAGAATGAAAACAAATGTCAAGGTTACCTTGTTTTGCCTGGAAAATCAAAAGGCAGGGCACATTAACTGCTGTCTGTGTTTGGTCTTTTGGATATCCAGCAATGAGGCAACTCCATCCTACTGCAGCAGATGTACATATTGCTTTGAAAGACTGAAAATGAAGAATGCAGTGTTCTGTATTGTATATACACTTTATTCTGTGGAAAGAATGTTAATAAATATACTGAGAGACTGCAAAGTTTGCCAGTATAAATAATGTGGCATTTCAAAATCTGTCAGTAAATGTAATTGAATTTTACAATGTAAAAATATAGTTTGGTTATAAGTTGGAGTCATGCTTGACATTAGTTGGGCATTAGGAGATATTAATTAGATACTGCTCATTTCTTCTTTCTGACTTCTTTATATTAAATTAATTATTGGGAAAGAGGAATTTGCAAGCATGCAATTTAGAGATTTTTATTCTTGAAAACAAGCTGCCTGGTAATTTTTAGTGGGGGAATTAATGCTTTTTCAAAAACCTTGTCAGTGTGCTGTCTGAAACATACCCTTCACAATCTGAACACAATATGGAAAAGCTAATCCATTATAATACTTTGTAATGATAATAAGATACAGTGAACAAGTAGCCTAGGGAAAAAAAATGGTAGTAGTCACATTTAAACGGAAAGAGAATAACAAGTAATTGTACATTTTTACAGTAGGCTGATGACAACATTTCCTGTGACTTTGAACTTACTTTGGCTGTCACTGTTGTGGCAAACATTCTGCATATCAATCAAGAGAGTATATTTCCTGTATACCATTTGCAACATAATGTATAAAATTTACTTCTGTGATCTTTACATGTTGTCATCCTGTTTATATATAAATATATTAATCTCCACATACAGCTTACGCTGCAGAGGCAGCATTAAACCCTTTGGTAGGATAACATTGACCTCTGCCTGTTCGGCATCTGTAGGTTGTTTCTCTTTTGCTGCTGGATTAATCTCATACAGTGGATTGTGATGTTTTCCTGCAGGAGTTTAATATTAGTTAACATGGTTCTAGGTGTATGTGACTACTAATTGAACTTCTTTGCTCGCTTTTTAATAACTGTCCCCATTCTTGTAGTAATCACCAAATAATATCTTGGCACCTCTTTTGTTCTGTGTTCACTGAAGTCTGTGGAGGTAATATGATTTGTGCTTGGTCTCTGGCACTGCATGCAGCAACTATGCATGTTGGTCAGTCCCTCTCCTCCTAAATGGTGGTTCTTGCTCTTGTATAATTAGCTTGCTACAACAGGGTTTTGATGTCTGCCAACTTTTTTAAAGTAAATGCTGATCAAACAAAGCTGCTGTTCCCTTCTCCTTCTAAGCTGAAAGGTTTGTGTTTGTTTTTTTTTTAGTTCTTGGAAACATTTTTTCCTCTGAGGTTTTTTTTCCCACTTTTTGATAAGCAATTCAAGATGCCTTCAAGAAGTACATAAATATGATACTCTGAATTATTAATCATAAAAGAAGGAAGAAGTCTTTGCTTAAATACAGAGGGGGTGAAATGATGTCTGAAGGTAGAGAGTTAAAAATAATATTAAAAATAGACCTTGAATATTCCACTTTTATCTTTGCTGAAGGGGAGCAAATGCTTAGCAGAGGTACCCAGACAATAGCAAAATTATATCTATGCATACATAATGTATGCATCACATATATATATATAGACCTGAAGTATATGTTTAATCTGAAGAGAGCTTTAAGAATAATGCCTTGTGCAGCTGCCTAGCTTACCGTGGCACCATGCTTCTTCAAAAGTCTCAGCCCTCTGCTTCCCTCCATGATAGCCATCTCCTTTTTGCTTGAAAATAGGAGGAGCTTGATCACATTATTGTTTTGCAAACTGGAAGATGCATTTTAAAAAGCCATGCCATTTGGAGGGGAATCTTGATCCCTATTGTCATCAGGACGAATTTCTGTGGGAATCCCATTCTTCTTTGCCTTTTTTATGTCTGCTATTTTTGTCTACAGCTGTACAAGTAATAAACATCACCAATCTGCACAACCTTTGACACAGTGGACATGTCTCAGTTTGAGCAGGGTAGCAGTAGTTAAAAACTCAGCAGTTGCTTTAGTAATCAGTAATTGCACTTAGGCCGCTGAGCTGACCAAAATTCCCTCTTCTTCTCTGAAACTGCTGCAGAGTATAGGAATTTATAGTATAGTACAGGAATTTAGAGGGCTTGCAGTCTTGGAAAGGCCCATGTAAAGATCAAACTGTATGGTAAATTAGAACAACTAGATGTCTCTTGGCTCTCTAATAACCTTTTATTAATAAATCTGAGTAATGTGGTAGTTGATAGTTGCCCTAATTCATGCACAGAAGTGTCAAAAATCCTGATTAATTCAGGAGCATTCCTATGCCAGTCTGCAAGTCATAACTTCTGAGTTTCATCAGCACCTATTGTCAACAAAGTGCATAGGGTTTTTACTCAATTTACACATTCAAAAGTCAAATACAAAATGGACAGCATAATTCTGTAATAATCTTATCTTTTCCCAGAACTTATTACTGTGTAATAAAGTAATTTATGTTCCCATTATCTATTACTGGTTTGTTTATTTTATTATGGAGTCCCTGCCACATTCCATCTAACTTTCTGGACCACCCTGGCATTTGCTAAGTCCAGTCCTAGCATCAGAGAGCTGTTACTATAGCATCTGCAGCAAAACAGGTAGGTCTTATTTGTACATTAGGTCTTTTAGCTATCAAACTATGTAACATGGAGACCAGAAGCAAATGACTTCACAGATATGATTAATTCTAGTAGGCTGTCCTAATCCAAGATCTATTCATTTAATTTTTTATTTATGGTTTTGATTTGTTTTGTTTTGCTTCAAGGACCTTCCTTCTCCTGTCTGCAAGGTATCCTCATGCAAGGTACAATTCAGTACTTTTTACAGGTTCAACACAAGATCTGTTCCCCCATTTAAATCCCCTGTACACTCTCTGAGTGCAATGCACTTGCTGAAACTCTAACTTATGCTTAGTTTTCCATAAGATATTAATCTCTGCAGAAACTTGATCCAATTTAAGTCAAATGGTCATACAGAGCTATATTGTTTAAGGACCGAGAAGGGCGACTCTACTTCTCAAAACAATGAACAACAAAGTTTGTTCTGTCCAAAGCAATTCTCTATCACTGTTGACTAAGAGAAGCCCTATAGGAAATATTTGAATTAAGAAAAAAAAAAAATCCATTTGCATACATGCTTGTAAGTCATGCAAGCTGAGGTATTTTGAATTTTTGTGGACCCAGTGTTTTTACTTACTGTCTTGCAGAAATAAAAAGAGAGGTACAATGAAATAAGCCTTAATGAAGTGTTGGCTTGCAAGGCTTAATTGATGTGATAGAGATGTAAAATGCATGGGGTCATGGTTCTGGTCTACATTTTCAGGCAGGTCATCCAGAGTTATTTTTGGACAGTAAATATCAGATGTTGATGAAGGGCCAATGTAATTGAGAAATGTCACTTTTACTGCCATGTGTGTGTAGATGGCCAAATGTACACATGTACACCAATATGTGATTCCTTTGCACTGAAAGAGTACTTTTTGTTTTCCCCCTTCCTGGCATTCCACTGCTAATATTAAAAATCTAAGAAATTACACTTTGATCCTGCTCTGAGGTTCACAGAGCTCCTTCAGAGAGAAGGTCAATATTGCTGTGTGACTTTTAAAAGATAATGAAGACTTGGAAGGTTATCTGATCTGCCCAGGGTTGTACCAAAAACATCTACTGTAGGAAAACAACACCTCGAGTACTTAGTTCCTCAGCTGTTACACATGTGCTCATCCAGATATGTTACAGCAGATAATGTGAGTCGCTACATCACATTTGTCTGACAGCAGTCTGACCCTCCTTTATTTTTCTGCAGTTGCTTCTTAGCTTTATTTACAAGCCTTATTCATTAAGCTCATTGCTAAGGTGTCTGCATCGTGCTGGTGAAGTCAGTCCTGGCAAAACTGCTGTTCAAGAGCAATAACCCATATCTCCAATTATCCTTTAGCATAATCGTTTATCACACATATAATTATTTTATAATATTAGGAGTATGCTACAAGAATTTCCAAAACTAATTATGGTAGCATCTATACATCAGAATGTTTGATTTGTAAATGTAACCTAACATTTCTATATTCTTTACATTTAAAATAAGCTTTGCTAGGAAGCTGTACTCTGCTTAAAGCTGTACTCTGATTAAAGCTGTACTCTGCTTCTTTGTGGTGGTATGTAAATAAAAAAGCAAATTGTTTCATACATCATATATTTTAAGCAGTTAAAATGAATGAACTCTTCTTTGAGAAAACATCTGACCAAGCAAAATTATGGTTATGTATCTGAGAATATGTTTAATGAACTCACTGGTTAAAATGCTGTTATTTTGGAGCCCATTACTATGTATTTTAAATTAATTGAAGCCCTATTGCTTGAAAAGCCTTCTCCTTTTTTCCTCTTTCTGTCCTAATATACCAAAAATAAATTGACCTTAGTAACATATGTAGGAGTAAAGATCTTCCCTAGTCAGGAATGCTGGCTGCACAGTCAAATGTAAGAGCCCACAAGTAGAGGAGTAGCTATTCATGCATCTTCCCTCCATAATCATTTGTGTAGTGTCAGTTCAAAGGCAGAGAACTTGCCAAAGATCAAACACATTTTTTTTCTTTAAACAGTACTTACTGTAAATATTCTAGTTGATATTCATTTTCCTTTTCTTCCTGTTCTGAAACATACATGTTTACTATGCCAGTAATGTTTGGGTTTTATAGATTGAAGGAAAATGTACTACTTGTCTGAAACGCAAGATTATTTCAAATAAAAATGTGTAATCTTTTGGTAATGGAAACTGGGAAAATTCAACTGCATAAAAATAAGAAAATAACCACCCAGCCCCATAATTTCTAAAAGCTCAAGAATTTAACCTGAACATAACAGTAGATGCCAATCTAATTTGCCCTTTAGGTGAACTTTAAAAATTGTCCTGTTTATGTGGTGTGGTAATATGACTTAATGTGCTAGATTTATGTTTCATTAATATTTACAGATGGCAAAAAATATATATATGCTCTTCTGTGCATATCAATTACTACTGCCATATTTCTTTTTTGATGGCTTTAATATTCTTGTTCTATAAAAAAGTTAAGGTGTAATTAGTGCTGAGTTTTCAAACCACACATTAAAATCCTGTGAAAGTATCAAAAAAACATTTCAGACACAATTATATGATGTCACAGCTGCATCGTGTTACTTGCATTTGAGGGAACTCCTCCATTCAGCCTAGCTTGAGCCTGCCCTGCTGCAGGTTGAGGGAAGGGCAGAGTTTGCAGCTGAATGTAGTACTGGGCTGGCAGTAGAGACCACTAGGAGATTTACAAAATACAGTAGAACAGCAGCTCCTGCATGCAAAAGACTCAGATACAAGTCAGGGAGTATTGTATTGTAAGTCAGGTTGACTCAGGAATGAAGGCTGTGGCAGAAGATACAGAGTAGCCAAACCCAAGCTGTGACAATGCCTTTTTTTATGGCATTTATTTGATGAGGCATCACAATATAAAAGTGATTATTCTTTCTAGATTCCCCCTTTGCAGTATTTTTTATTGTCACCAATACAAGGAGTATAAAACATGTGATGTTAGATGTTTTTTCTACAGCTTTCATTTCCACCAGTTCCAAAAGATAACTGTTCCAATTCTGAGGATTGGTATTGCTAATTTAATATAAATTTCTATAGCTGAAATGAGGCAAAAGGAGAGCTACTCAAAATCACATTTTGTGACAAAGGTTTCATACCTGTGGCTGAAAAAAAAAAAAAGCCTGAATTCATGACATTTTAAAAGGTGTCCATGTAGGGCAAAGTGGATAAAAGTCAAGGAGAGATATAGACCTGTGTCTACATTCAAGGTTACTCTTCCCAGTAACTTTTTGTGAAATAAAATCATAAATACCCAAGACATCCTTAGAAACTGGACAATATTCTTATAAGTAAGAGATTATTGGTAAAAGTCTTTGGCATAATTTTCAAAGAACTGAGTTTCATTTTCAGTAATCTGTTTTGCCTCAGTGTATCCTGGCTCATAAAAAAAGCTTCTCCTGAACTGGAGGCTGTCTTAGTTCTTGTAAAATAAACCCAAACCTTGTGAAGGCTTTGGGGGACCCTTCTGACCACTGTGCCTTTTCAGCTGTGTGCATGAAAGAAAAGGAGACAAATACTGGTCTTCCTCAGGGCTTCTCAGAAGACAGTCACCTCTCTAGATTTACTTTGAGATGTGTCGTAAAGAGGTAAATGATCAACTGAAAGTGTTGGATTAAAAAAGATATTCAAAGAGGCAACCTAACAATATATGAATATAATGCATTTAAAATAATGTAGCTTTGAAAATAGGCCAAAATTACTATTTCCCTAATATCTTTCACATGTACAAGTACAGAAGCTGAAATATGAGCATGTGTCGCAGAAGCAGACTTCTAACAAAACCAGAAAAGAAACTCACAGAACATAATTTCACGGATAATAGAAGCCATTTCTTTATATGCTTCTCAATTAATTTATTTACATTACCTTATTATTTATATACAATGTATAATAGACTATAATATTATGTCTATAGCTGACACTATTCATGTAAAGTATTGTGAATGTACAATGCACAACGTAGTGCTCGGTCTAAAACTTGACTATAATATAACATTATTACACTATAACAATTATCATACTGTTATTGTTTTACTATTTCTCTATACATTAACCTATGAATTCTACATATCTTTGCATGGTATAAATATTCTTTTATGTGGAAATAACTATAACTGATTTTTTCACATAATACTAAGCTGATCTTAAGCTCTGTTCTCTACATTTAATTTAAAATTTTATTTCCAATGTTTTTTCTATTAAAAAGCATTGAGTTTAGTGGAATAAATAACATACACTTTTTAAGCTTCAAATCCAACTTTGTACTGTACAGAGTAAAGCAGTTGTAGGAACCAATATTTATATACAAAATATAAAATTAGATGAAAATTATAATTCCATGGTCAATAGCTGTTGATCTAGGTTGTCTGAAGGTTGTGCTGGGAAAACCTCTAAAAGATTTGGTTTTGTCCTACATATAGATTAAATTATGGCACATATCTTAAACACTCTCATGTATGTTTCTTGCCACAACCATTTTTCTTTGGATCATGAACAGATGACAGAATACATTCAGAAGACTGGGACAAGATGGGATTTACCTGAAGTGACAAGAACAAAAGGTGTTTAATGAAGTCTAGAATATGCACTAAAGGTCACATAAGTACATTGCCTCAATATTGAAAGTCATTTGCAATTAGAAGCAGAAGTAATTGGATTCCTGTGATACCTCCTTCTTTCCTTTCTATCTGACACACATGGACATTACCTATGACCCTGGATTAAATATTAATAAAATGCAGATTTAAAATATTAAAACTTTACATTCATGTTAATAAGTACTGTCAATCTGTTGAGACTCAACATATGGCTAATTTAAGAGTTAAGATCAGATGTTCATAATTCTCTAGACTATCGATGTCTATTTTTTTTTTAAATAAGTTCAGTATTTAACTGCGGAGTTAAGAAAAAATAAGTTGCTATTTTTCTGGGGCCCCTGAGACAAGGAATAATATTTTTACTGGATCCAAGATCAGCAATGATAAAAATGATTACAAACAGGTACAATTTTCCCCTTCAGATAAATTCCAGACTGTGAGGTGAGAAGGTGTCATTAATTAGGGGGAAAAAAGGATTGTGATACTGGCAAATACTAATATTACCATGTGTATATCTGCATCATTCAAATCAAAGGAAAACAGAAGAGTTTATTTTTCAGATTTCTGTGAAAATAAGGCAAATAAAATTACAGGGTGGTTTAAGTTAATTTGTGGTTTGTTGTTTTGATTTTATTTTTTTTTTAAATCTTGATAAAAAAAGAAATATATATTTGTCTGTTGATAAGCATTCACTTCAGTATGACACTCCAGACAGGTGCAAATAGTAATAGATATTTTAACTCATAGTGTGAAAATCTGCATTTATGTCACTTCTGAATCTTTCTTCACATTTTGACAGAAGTTCAAATTCTTGGTCACTAAGAGGCTCTTCAGGGGTACAGGATACTTCTAACAGTCGTATTCAAACTGGAATATTAGTGTGACAGTGTAACATGATCTTATGAGTAGAAAGCAACTAAGGAGAATTGCATTCGTGAAGGAAATCAGAAGTGCTGAAAATTGTAGAGAAAGTGTTGTTTTTTTCTTCTGAAGTACAAAAATGGATGTTTAGAAAGATAGGCATTGTTTCCCTGCTTTCTTTCATCTAAAAGGGTAACTTCTGTTTTAGAATAAGACTGTATATCTCTCCTTTCACACTCCATCTTCTTTTTCATAATAGGGTCTGAACTGCCTTTGTTATGACCAGTTCTAACCCTCTCTGTTCTCTCTGGACTCTGGACCATCTGCTAACCCAGAAAGAGAGAAGGATTGTGTGGGAAGAAGCACAATAGACTACATATAAAGCAATAAAACACATAGTTATCTAGCCAGAGTGAGGAGACAGTAAACTGTGATCTCCACAGCTGTTATCCTCACTTCTCATATACAGAAAATGAGAAAAGAGGAAGCTAGCATTCATTAAAAAAAGTTTTAATTTAAAACTTTCAAAAGGAATACATTCTAAAGTGATTTACTCCCTCCCCTTTCTTTTTTTAACATTTAAGTGTTTTATGAAAATGTTTCATTTACTTCAAAGTCAGTCAGAAATATTTCAGTATCAACTCTTCAAACTTTTTCCAAAATAAGAATTGTAAGAAACTTTTGAAAAATAACTGATGTTGTCAATGACATTGTCAACATTGTCAATATTTTAAACTATATTTTAAATTTCTGAAATAAGGTAATTCTTTTACTTTTGCAAACTGTAAGAAAAATTTTGATCAGTTCCACGTCTGCTGTTTGCTCAGTATCACAAAATGTATCAGTGCTAGAACTAGGATTAAAATTCCCAGTCTTAATCTTCTTTGTTCTAACCCTTAATACTCAGCTCTCCCACTACCAACTCTGCTATTAAAAGCATTTAAATCAACAGTATAATACATTTTTTGACAAGGAAGTTTAAATATAAGCAGAATTAAGGGAGTGTTTAAAAAAAAAAAAAAGAAAAAGCTGAGATATTCTTCTGCTTTGTACAGAAGAATACAAAAGATGTACAGACTTGTCCATCTTCTAAAACACCATACCTGCAGTGCAACATCCTGCTACTGACCAGCATTTCCAGATTTCCAGTGATAGCGTACAGCTGATACTGGCATGAATAAATTCTTTAAACTTCTGTTTGCCGCCTGCCAACTGTCTGTCTTTTTCTGTTTCTATGGAGATGGCGGTTAGTTCAACAAAAGGAAGTTAAGTGAATTCTTTACAACAGTCATATCCAACCATTGTAGCCTCAAGGCCTAAAATATTCTCTCAAAATAACCAGGAAGACATAATCAATATTCTCGAGCTAGGTTGTTGGCTCTGGGTTAAGACCAGAGTGGCGAATTTTTGTGATATGGGAACATGGGCACAAGGAGAGTGCAGGAACTGGGGTTTATACTTAATATACACATTACTGAACAGTCAAAAGTAATGAAAGTGTGAACTAATTTCCCCTCTTTTCCTGAAAAAAAAAAAATGAAGAACCCAAGAAATCTCAACTTTTTTTTTCTCTTTTTTAATGTAAAGTACATAGAACATGTTTCATCAGAAATATTATGAGTGTTCTTTGACCTACATAAATCAGGAGAGAATGTCATTACCTTTTTTATCTCTGACAGGTCTTGAGTGTCTCGCACTTGTCATCTCAAAATGTATGCACTGCTTTTACCAAGCTAGAGTAGATGCAGTAAGGAATCTTGGTGATTTCTTTCTTTTCTGTTTAAATGCTGTCCAGCATTATAGTAAAATGTTTTCTCAGCTGTTGCCTGGTCCTCTGCTAAAGGGAAGAACCATGTATTTATGAAGTAACTGCTATGTTGAGACACAGGAGAGATTTTCCTTTTAACTTGTCAGCCAAAATGACAACCATTTTGAAGCTCATTTTGTTTCTTTTTTGTTCTAGTTTTGTTTGTTTGTTTGTTTTCCCAGTATTTTGGACACTGATGTCAAAAGAAACTTTAAACTTGGGCAGAATTAAATGAGAGTTTGTTGCATATAGTGAGCCTTTGGTTACCTCTAGGTCCAAGGAGGGCTGCAGTAAGAAGGAGGGGAGCAGCAGACCTTCCCTTTATGATCCTCTATGCTGATAGAAAAATGCAGATGTATTTACCTCCAAAGAAAGATTGGGGAAAATCTTACACAAGTTACAGGCATGTGTGGGGACTTCCCATGTAAAATCAGTAAATTCTGGGTGTGTAAGAGACATAACACTTTCCTCCTCCTATTTTAACATTGTTGCACTAGCTTTGAAGCTATGTCCTGAAAGAAAGAGAATAGGCTTAGTGGGCTTTTTATTTGATGGCATTTTCTGGTTGAGCTGAGAGAAAACAGGAAGATATTGGATTAATGCACGGGAAAGTTCAGGAACTTTCAAGAAGCCAAGAGTAAATACTATAGTCTGTGTTCTTTCTTTTATCCTAGAACCAATGTGTCTCTCATTGAAAGGCAGATATATCTGTAACTTTATTCTTTATTCTTGTAAGTAATCAGAGTAACTGTGCAGTCATTAACATATATACTTCTTAAATTTACTGAAAACTATTTTATATACCTTTAAAATTGATATTGTAAATGAAACATTTAAAGCTAATTTCTATTCCAGCTAATCAAGAGCAGTAATTAAACACCAGGTTCCTTAAATTATATTCTACCACAGCCTTCATGTTTCCCATCACACTACATATGGTCCAATTGTTTAGAGATGACAAAAAAAAAAATCCCTGCTCAGATGTTAAATCAAGATGTTTTCTTCACTTTCAAATGGTAGGCTGGCAGCCAATTTTTACAATGAGTTATTCTGAGTTAAAAAAAAAAAAAAAAAAAAACAAAACACAAAAAACCCACATACACACACACACAAAAAAAACAAACAAAAAAACAACCAAAAAAACCCCACCTCAAAATTAATAGAAAACAAAGAAAAAAAAAAGGCTTGGACATTAAGTTTGCACAGCCTATTAATATCAGGGCCTGCCAAAATGGAGCAGTTTCTTAAGTGTATGTTCAACCCTGTGTCAGAATAATCTCTTGGGAAGTTTATCTTTTTTGTGCACATTCAATGTGAGGCTAGAAAAATCAAGAGGGAAATGTTTTATAGCCAGAAATAGGTAACGTGACATCAAAGCATAGACAGAGTTCTCCATTGGTACTCTTTGGCAGTGTGAATTTCATAGCATTAAATAGCAGATGATTAAAGCATCTCAGGGCTTGACTCTGCCATAGTGCCACTGCATATTTAGACTAATTCCTTTGTTTGCCTGTCTGAAAAAAAGTACAAGTACAGAAAAGAAGCAGGCTCAAATCGCAGACTTTTATGCTGTAATTATTGCTGACACTTTTATGAGATTCTATTTTGGAAAGAGAAATAGGGTTGCAAGTTCTCAGGCCACAGAGGATGGAAGCACACACTGGGAAAAAGCCCCTCAACCTCTAAAGCTATCAGAGATCGTGAGACATTGTAATTTGAGTGTGCTGCGTCCAGCTTTCTCCAATATGTTCCCACTAGGGAGGGAAGAAGAAAGACTGAATGGGGTCCCAGAGATAGGAACATAGTACAAAATTCATCTGCATTTTTGCTTTGTGCAGTGTCACATGAACAGCAGGATTAACACACTTTGCCCTGTTTTGATTCCAGCTTTTAGCTTCCCCAGATGTTTGAAGCTATGTGATGAAAATTTTTGAGCTATTTGTTTCTTATTGTTTGCAAGAAGTTGCTGTGTATAAGTCTGTAGCCAAAGCTGTATGGAAAGTGTCATTGGAACAGAGGCTTTTGTTTGTGCCAAAGACCCCTCTGCTGAGGCATTGGAAATACCCTGCCCCATGGGTTTCTGAAACTATTTTCTCCAAGTGGCTGAGCCAGCAACTTAAAATGTGCTTTTAAATTAATACATGAAAATTATTAAATAGAAGAAGAGCTTATACTTTTTACTTGGTTTAGTGATGATGCACAGCATTTTTTCTAGCACCTTGGACCACCTCAAAACTGTGGGTTTTTTCTAGAATTTTTCTTCCTACAGCCTTTCTGAAAAGTAGTAAGAAGTGTCTTACTTCTTACTAAGAGTATTAATTTGATATGAAGCTGCCATTTGAGGAAGGTCAAGGGAAAAACATCAAATTAGCACTATCACTTACTTTATGGTGGACTGCTTTTTGGCCAAATGAGTAAAGTGCATTAATTACAGCTTTGGCAAATACTCTTGCTCTGCTTTCTATGGACATATCATGGATGTTGAATACATTTAGAACAAGCACACCCACTTGTTTAAGTGCAGTATTTGCAAAAGAGCATTTTCTGCCTTTAGGAGCAGAAAGAGCAGTGATATTTCAGAAGATGATTGCTGTTTTAAACTTAACAATTAGGAACAGAAAGGCAACCTTTATATATCAAGAAAATGAACACACTACATAATAGAAAATTGTCATTTGAATGCTGTTTGAAAGGATGAAAGGAAATTCATGCACTATAAATCAATTTTATACTAGTTCATACAGGCCTCAGTTAAGACACAGTATTTTAATGAAGGCATGAAAAAATAAAAAGCCATTTATCTATATATATATATATACTGAAAATATTTCATATTTAGACTTAAAGCTTAATGAGGAAAGTTGAGTGGTAGACTTATTTGTAGTCAACAAATACGACCACACAGACCTAGATCACTCCACATATAACAGTGTCTTGAGATTATATAACTAGCAAATTGAAGGAATCTGAATCATGGTACACTGCATATCTATTTCTAGATCAGCAGATGCAATTTGCATTTGCAATCTTGATATGTACAGGTTGCATGTCATGTATATGTCACAGTGTCAAATGTAAGCTGAATGAGAATTTAGGTTCCTAAATTCTCTCCTAGTCTCTGTCCCTCAAGCAGATGCATCCTTGAAGGGCTTTGACCTTCAGTTTATCTTCCCTGAGATAAAATGTGCTTATTTAAACAAGTGAATGTGTATTTTCTTTTCCAACAAAAAGACCTCTTTTTTGGTTTGTTGTGTGTTGGATCTGATTTAAAAATTTGAGGGACATTTTGATGTCATGCAAAAAAATTCGTAAATATTAAAGGACATCTGAAGATCTACCAAAGTATTACCAATAGTCTTCAGAGAAAATACAATAGAAAGAAACTAACGTGCAAAGGAAAATTTCAATTTTATCACTGATTCTATTTGAAAAATTAGTGTTGTTATCCATCATGGTTTGCAAGCGCATGCACATTAAGAATGGTTGATGCTGGCGTTTTTCAAGAATGATTAAATTTACCATGCCTTATTACACGATATTTAACTCTAGATTTGTCTTGTTGAGAGGGAAGACAGGGGAGGAAATACATAACAATCACAAAGAAACATATTGTGTAGGGCAAGTGTTCCTTCCTATACTAGCCAAAATTGCTCCTGTCAGATTAAGGTCTTGAGCTGGAAAACTTGACTTTGATTTGATCTTAATTCATATTTCTTTAAGATAATATAATAATGAAAAAATTAAGGTAAAATGAATGCATAGAGTTTTGTGGCATAGGAGCAGGAAGGAAATATTTGAGCATAGCAAATGCGAAGAGGCTAAAATGAAGATCAAAAAACTGAACATTTTTACAATAGTCTGATAACAGATTCTTTTTAATGATCTGTAAGCCTGGAAGTCTGGGTTGGTTCATTACATTAAACTATGCTTCTTTTTTTGAGGGTTTGGGGTTTTTTTTATAAAATGAAACCTTAACTTAAAATACAAGTTGGTGTGTGTGTTCAGGTATATTTTTATGGAATCAGTCTAGGTTTATGAGCCCTCCAAAAAGAGTGCTTGGCCAATAAAACTTTGAAAACAAGAAGATTAATTCATCCTTAGTTGTTTTTTGCAAGGCATTTCTATATAAGCATTAGATTGAGAAAGTAGTTATATGACAACAATCTGCAAAGTGTTAATATAATAAATATTCTATATTTAGATTATATTGCATATAATACAAATAAAAGTGATATTTACATCCTAATTTTTCCTTGTATTTTACACAAACTATAAACTCACGATTATTTGTTGAAGAAACATGTTTGAATTTTTGAAAAGTGTTCCTTTAGTTTATCTACTCTTTGGCATGCAATATGTTTAATAAGACTAGAAAATAGTTATGCTGGTAAAGAAAATAAGTAATGTGGATGGGACACAAAGGGCAGCTGTCATGGGTTCATCAGTAGCTCATGCTCTGCCAGGGGGGAGGGAGAGATAGGGCGCCTGGTCTGGGCTAGTCGGGGAGGTATTCCATACCACAGCACGTCCTGCTTGGGGAGGGGACTGGAAGCTGGCCGGGGGGGAGGGGTTAGCTCTCTCCTCCGGGCTGGGCTCGGAGAGGGAACGGGAAGCTGGCCAGGAGGGGGGGGGGGGGTTAGCTCTCTCTTCCAGGCTGGCCTCGTGGCGGCGGGTGGTATGGTATTCTCTCTCCCTGTTTGTCTCCTCTAACATTGATTTGTTATTGGTACTGGTAGTGATTTCTGTTATACCTTGATTGCTGGACTGATTTTACCTCGATCCATGGGAGTTGTATTCCTCTGGCTCTCCTTCCCATCCCTCCGGGAGTGGGAAGGTGAGGGGGGGGGGGGGGAAGGGAAACAAAGGGGGAACTGTGCAGATTTAGTTTAAACCATGACAGCAGCTTAGTTTGTTATAAATAAACTATTCAGAATTAGCAAAATTGAGCTAAATATAACCACAAAATAAACCCCCAAAGACTGGATATCAGTCTTTACCCCCTGATAGCTAAAGGTGCCAGAAAGTGGGAAAGCAGTATGGCTAAACCTTGTGAGAAAGAAAGGAAATATTACTACAATCCAGTAGCATAAAATGCAGCACTAGAAGAAAGAGGGAACTGTGGACAGGTGTCCTGAGCCAAATATTCTGGCCTGCATGGTAAAGATGTAGTCGTTTGGGTTTTTTTCATCATTTTTTACTTCAGATTATTGCCTAAGGATGTGAAAATACATTACATTTGGTAGACTTAGGCAGAAAGCCCTGCTCCTCTGTTTCTGTTTACATTTTAGAAACACTGGATAAAATAAGCAGAGGAAACCTCATTCTTGTCTTCTCAAATCTACTGCAGCGACCCAATTTTTACGAGTTGGACAACTGACTTGATGAAAATTAGATCCAATCCAAAGACTTCAAAAACTATTTGGACTAACCAAAAACAACATAAAGGACAGGTCTGAAGCTAGAACTCCCTTTTGCAAGATTAAAAGATCAAGGAACATTCATTTGCAAGCTGGAATACCATAAGGTGTTTGGAGACCAGTAACAAGTGGTGTCCCTCAGGGATTGGTGTTGGGACCGGTCTTGTTTAATATCTTTGTCGCTGACATGGACAATGGAATTGAGTGTGCCCTCAGCAAGTTTGCCGATGACACCAAGCTGTGTGGTTCTGTTGATACGCTAGAGGGAAGGAATGGCATTCAGAGGGACCTTGACACACTTGTGAGGTGGGCTGATGCCAACCTCATGAAGTTTAACCATGCCAAGTGCAAGGTCCTACACCTGTGTCAGAGCAATCCCAGGCACAGCTACAGGCTGGGCAAAAAGGAAATTCATGGTAGTCCTGCGGAGAAGGACTTGGGGGTGTTAGTCAATGAGAAAATTAACATGAGCCAGCAGTGTGCACTCACAGCCCAGAAAGCCAAACGTATCCTGGGCTGCATCAAGAGGAGTGTGACCAGCAGGTTAAATGAGGTGATCCTGACCCTCTACTCTGCTCTCGTGAGACCTCACTTGGAGTATTGTGTGCAGTTCTGGTGTCCTCAATATAAAAAGGACATGGAACTGTTAGAACAAGTCCAGAGGAGGACATGAGGATGATCAGGGGACTGGAGCACCTCCTGTATGAAGATAGGCTGAGAAAATTGGGGCTGTTCAGCCTGGAGAAGAGAAGGCTGCGTGGAGACCTCTTAGCAGCCTTCCAGTAGCTGAAGGGGGCCTACAGGGATGCTGGTGAGGGACTCTTCATTAGGGACTGTAGTGACAGGACAAGGGGTAATGGGTTGAAACTTAAACAGCAGAGGTTTAGACTTGATATAAGGAAGAAATTCTTTACTGTGAGGGTGGTGAGGCACTGGAATGGGTTGCCCAGGGAGGTAGTGAATGCTCCATCCCTGGCAGTGTTCAAGACCAGGTTGGATGAAGCCTTGGGTGATATGGTTTAGTGTGAGGTGTCCCTGCCCATGGCAGGGGGCTTGGAACTAGATGATCTTGAGGTCCTTTCCAATCCTAACTATTCTATGATTCTATGACACAAACACCTATTATTGCCATTTTTTTTTCTTGTCCCATTACTTCGCATATCTCCATTGCAAAACAAGTATTGAAGTAGCTTCTAAAACAGGTACATATTATTTTTTGCCAGATTTAAATTCTTGGAGGAAATGATTCCCAAGTCACTCCACTGTATTCTGGAATAATGTTTGTACCAGCACCCAGGAAAGGTCAGAAGACAGCGGAGAAGGGTTAGAGTGAGGAGCAGGTAGTAGAGATCAGGCAAAACCTTAAACTGGCTTTTGCCACTCAACAAAGATTGCAGCGTCAGATCATGGTGGAAAGGCAAATTATGAGTTTGCTCTGTGGACCTGGAAGCAGTACCTAAGAAGCAATTGTTGCTTTAGTAGTTCTATAGCATAGTCAGCCAGTTTATTTTTAAGATATGCATACCACTTTTGCCTCTGGTTTTTATTGTGTGTACCAAAGGAATACAGTACTGGAAGTTTAAAAAGAAGAAACTTTTGTAGGTCACCTATTTCATCTTTCCAGCAATTCTAAATTGTTCCCTACAGTACATTTTCTACTTCTTTGTCATTTTCCAAATTAAAAACAGAAGCAATGTGTGTAAAAATATTAAATTAACGTTTATTTGACAATAAAGAAAATTACATTTATATGTGAACTTCTCAATTAGCCCTGTAAAGCTTCCTTGGGACCACAGTACTGTGAAATCAGTAACATATTTTATTTTGCATTAAAGACAGATATGAACTTTATGTTGAGGAAAGGCCACTTTAATTTTCCTTTCAAGTTCAGAAACTGTGGAATGAATTTATTGTATTTTAAAAAAGATAGAGTGATAACACTAGAAAGTGTGTTTGTTTATATAAAAAGTGGGAGTGGAAGCACAAGCAACTGAATATTTTCTTATCTTTCCCTGATAATGTACAACTACATTTTTTCTGGCAAATTCTTCTTAAGTACATTACCACTTTTCCTTTTTGACAAGATCATTTTAGTTTAATTTTTCACCATCAGTTCTGCACTCTCTTAAGTTATAATATGGCAAAGCATGGGGTTTATTTCTGCTGAAATAAACATGACATTCAGACTTTATTTGTTGAACGTAAGCTTTTTGGCTTTCTTTTTAATGCTATAAAAAATGTTTATGCATAAACAACTTGTAATGACTAAGAGAGCTATGCTGCAGTTTTGCAGGAAGCTAAACTAGCTGAGATGGATCATGGGATGGTCTTGATCTTCTCCAGTCACTGTCAAGCAAGATAGAGTCAAAAACTTTGGGGAGTTTATTTCCATCAAGGTTCTTTGCTAGCTATCTTTCATCTATGATATGATTCTGAAAAATTTGCACAAAACACCTTTCATTACTCCAGACCTTAAACAGTCTTCTCTCCTGTCATGGGTTCAGCAGTAGCTCATGATCTGCCAGGGAGGAGGGAGAGATAGAGCGCCTGGTCTGGGCTAGTCGGGGAGGTATTCCATACCACAGCACGTCCTGCTCGGTGAGGGGACTGGAAGTTGGCTGGAAGGGAAGGGGTTAACACTCCGGGCTGGGCTCGGAGAGGGAACTATAAGCTGGCCGGGAGGGGAGGGGTTAGCTCTCTCTTCCAGGCTGGCCTCGTGGTGGCGGGTGGTATGGTATTCTCTCTCCCTGTTTGTCTCCTCTAACATTGATTTGTTATTGGTAGCGGTAGTGATTTGTGTTATACCTTAATTGCTGGACTGATTTTACCTCAATCTGTGGGAGTTGTATTCCTCTGGCTCTCCTTCCCCTCCCTCCGGGAGTGGGAAGGTGAGGGGGGGAGGGGAAACAAAGGGGGAACTGTGCAGATTTAGTTTAAGCCATGACATCTCCTGTTAATAATCATATGTGGATGTTCTTTACACCTATAGGAACACCTGGTTGTAATTTCTTACTAACTCACCCAACTAGGACACTCCTCATGCATGGCAGCAATAAGCTGTTCAAATATTTGTGGGGATGTTGCACGTATTTAGTAAAATTTGTCTCTGAACCAGTTGGTGCAGTTTCTGTTTGTGCAGACAGAAAATAAGGGATATGTCTGCCAACAGCCACGTTAATTCTAGCAGCAGTTTGAAAAATGTCAGCTACTTCTTGCATCTGCACCAAAACAGTCATTAGTTTTATTTATGAGAAACAATTATTTTTACCAATCTCAATATCCACCTATCCCCTCACGGGGCTTCATCAACAGCAAAACCCACTCTACAGAGACCTATAGGATTTGTAGACTGAATTTGTAGAATTTGAAATTTTGGATGCTTCTAGAAAAAAAGCAGATTAACTCAATAGAAGGATAAGTTATCTCCAGTACTGCACCAGGTAACAAGGGCTCAACATATGCTGAAAGTAGAAATGAAGCAATATTTTTCTTCTGTTTTATTTTTCTTTATCAGCAAATCAAAAAACTTGATAATTTTTCTCTTTTTGTCGAAACCCAGAAATGGAACTACTACACAGGCATGACTGTGAGCCCTATTACTTCCAACACTTTAGTTGAAGCAAGATACTGTTAAAATCTAAGAAAACTTCTTCTTAGAACATATCGAGCTTGAAAAGTTTTAAACATATCTTAGATAAGTAGGAGCGTTTTCAGTATTGTTGTGAACCATATGAGGTTCATCCATAACTACTATTTTCCTTTAGTTCAAGTGGAAAAAAGACATTTCTCATTCTGAGCACAACTGGCTCATCATTTTTTTCCTATTTCATGTCTGACTGTTCTAAGATTTAGCCTGATATCTAAAACATATAAAAATTCCTCAAATAGTCTCTGCATTCTACTTTGTTGGGATCTCAGTGCAAGCTTTCCATGAAAAACATACAGTAGGAATAGTGTCTTTTCAAAGGTTTCTAGAGTACAGCGGATGCTGCTCTCAGATCTTCAGAAATGTCAAACTGGAAGATCAGTCACATTTTTTAGCATTATCACTAACTACAGCAACAACACCGTAAAAGACATAACGGAATTAAGTTCCTGTCTTGCTGCATAAAGTAGAGGAGACTAAGACGGCACATGGCAACTTTTTAATCAGATTTTCTTTTCTTATTTTTCTGGAGTATTTTGCTCTGCCTTGTACCTAACCTTCAAGAATTTAGTTGCTGAACTCAAACAGGTGATTTAATTTTCATCATTTCCTGTTAGTTTCACACTATTCAGTTTCCAAATTGTCTTTTGAAATTACCTCTTGTCCTATTAAAGTAATTGAAAAAGTAAATAGGTTGTGCATGTGAGCATACTGGAAAATGAGCTAAAAGTGTGCTATCTTTTTCATACATTTCCTTTGTAATCACTGTTCTTTTCCAGCTCATTTTATCATATACTTGTGCATCCTAATAGTTGAATCAGACTAAAACGCACACCATAAAGTGTCTCTTTTCATGATGATCTTGCAGGTTTGGTACACTGGCACAAAGCTCTCACAAAAATTGAAGACCCTGACAAAACCTTCCCATTTATCTTTTTCACTTTCATTTTCTTCAACTAAACAGCACATAAGCTACAGCAGTGTAGTGCTCTTCACATCTGAAGCTGACAGAGATTAGAATAGGTTTAAGAAATCTTGTCTAGTGACTATAGGAGGTGCTGATTTCTGCCCCCTAAAAAAAAATCTAGATTTTATGGTCCCTAGGGCTGTCACACTGTCATATCCTTGTGGTATTGTATTCATACTTACAAATTTTAAAATTTAAAGTATTCATACTTCAAAATAAGATCTGGTCTTGGCTTGATAAACTATAGCCCTGGATAATATGGGAAAAAATTGAGTTTTGTAACTATTCTTTTAAGTCCTTACAAAAAATTTGAACAAAATTATTTTTTGCATATCCTAAGCTGTGAAACTTGACATATGATATACACGATATACAGCTGACATAATTTATAACTTTGCATGTTTTAATTTTTCCCTTGCGTCTTAAGCTCATGACTTGATGCACAGTTATATGACTAGTTGCAGAGTCCTTTCAGAAGACAATCTTTGATGCTGAATTCATGAGTAAAATGTGGGAGCTTTTGAAATGGGTTTGCTGCTGACTTCATAATACAGACTGTCTTCTACATACACACTTGTTTGACTTCCATAAAGTAGCATGGTGTAAGCAGGCATGTGTTCATCAGTAGCATGTAAGAGAAAGTTGAAGAGGAATTATCTAATGAGTTCATAGGGCTTCCCACTTAGCCACTCAAAGAAACTTTACATCTCCTTCACAAGGGTTATACCATTGCTGTGCTTTATCTTGTAACATTTTCCCACTGGGAAGAGAAAGGACTATCTAAAATGACTGAACCAATATAATCTGGTAATATAAAAATAATTTGGGATATTTCCTGTCACTAATATTTAAAACTGGAGATAAGCAAACAAACAAGAGGCTATACTGGGCATAAACATGTAAATCCATAATTTTCTGCTTCAGGAGAAAGATGAGATACTTTGATATTTGGTGCACTCGAACAATGTGCCATATAAGGATATACTAATAGTGTATTCAAAGTGTCTTTCAAGAGGACAGTATTCTCCACTTGTCTTTTACTCTGCCCAGTTCTCTTCCCCTCTTAAATCTTTTTTTCTCTTTTCTTCTATTGAAAAATCCAATTTGCCAAGTATTGGTGTAGGCAGAGAATAATCAAACAGCAATTAGAGGTAGTAATTTCCATAAGTGATATCTGTATCCAAGATGTACCAGTAATAGGAATAGCAATTACCAAGTTTAAAAGAGGGAGCAGCAGATGAACCTTTCACTGTTTCTCTCAGGTTGGTTCGCACAATGTGACAAAACCACTCTCTCAAAGCCTCTGCAATTTCAGTGCTGCAGGATGGTGTGCTAGCAATATATTTAATGGGCATCTTGAGACTGCCCACTCTACTCCACAGTAATACCTTTCAAATTAACTAGCTGAGTATGACAATTGCACACATATTCAGTTATAACCCTTTATAATCCACAATTCACAAAAAAAAAATTGTACATTCCATGAAAAAGATGGCAAATTTCTATAAACCAGAAATACAACTGCAGGTTTATTGGACTATATTCATTGAGTGGTGACAATTTTATGTAAGATTATTACACCTGGACAGAAAAGGGTTTCTCAGTTACAATATTGCAATAGAGCTTCACAATATTTTAAATAGTGCTTTTAAATTAAACAATCCTGCTCAGTGTTTAACAACCAAAACATTGTAATTTCTCTGTCATTATTTATAAGCAAATATCCTATAATTACCACTGGAAGTATCAGAAGAAGAGCTTAGAAACTCTAAAAGGAGGAGAGAAGTGGCTTGATGAAAGAATTTCTAAAGCAAATAATTGGAGACTATATGTTCAAAACTACTAAATAAACTGTTCATCCTCCTCTTAAATTTCTGAGAGTCATTTCATTCTCAGAAATGTAACTTGTGAAACAAGCGATATTAAAGATTTCCTTTTATCTGCCTTTTAAATGTAAAGTGCAGAAATGGTAACCCAGGGTGTAGTGAGTACTTCTGGAGGGGGAGGGGCTGGTGATTTTTTTGGTTTTGTTTTTTTTTTTTTTCAAGGAAGGCAGAAATAAACTACATGCATAGTACTGTTTATAAAAGATTAGAAGTTAACTTCCTCTGACCATTTAACATAGATGTATCTTGACCTGAACTGCTTTGTTTAAATACAGATTGGAAGGGAATGTTTTGGTGCACTGAGGTCAGTGTAACTCCCTTTGACATGACATACTTAATATATCTACTTCAGCCTGATAAAGCCAGACAAACACATCCTTTTCTGTCAGCCAAAGACATCTTTTCATGAAAAGAAGAAACAAATTCAGGCAAGATTTAGCACTACCACCCGGAAAACCTGGAGGACCATAAAGTGATGATGGCTTCTTTGCTAAAAAATACAAACATAACAAAACCAGGAAAAAATAAACAAAAAACTCCACCAAAACCAAAGAAACAAACAAGCAAACAAAAGCCCAAACAGAAACACCCCCCCCCCCCAAAAAAAAAAACAAAAAGAAAAAAGCAAACCCAAAACCAACCACACACCCTCACCCCCACAAAACCCCAACTATTTTCTTTTTTTGCCTTCCTGTGTGTACAGCTTTTGTCCTGAAAAATAAAAATAAACTTAAGACTACACAAGTTATTGATATGACAATGACCTCTTCTGGCTTGATTCACTGCCCACTCACACCAACCCTCCCTTACTTTTTACATATCCTCCAACATAATAAGCCTGCCACCACTAATGTTATAAAGTTGTAATTGTGCCTAATTGGTAGGGAGGTGACAGACCATTCTGGTAATGTTGTGAAACTGTAAGAAAGAAGGAGTGAGAACATTCACAGACCCAGCAGTAATTATCCACTAATTTGGCCTGTTTGTGTGGGGACAGCTCATTATAGCCCTTAAGAAACCTCAGAATAAAGAGAGAAAGTAGGTAGGAGGTAAGGTTAAATAATTAGTGTTCAGCAGAATTTTTTTTTTTTTTTTCTTCCTTTAATTCAAAGAACAGGATTAGGGAGGGAGAAATGTGATGAGTGTAACAACTGGGAACGGTGTAACATCACCTTCTAAGTGAATTTTACATATTTGTGAGTAAACACAAATAGTTTCAAGGTACTCTAGGAAAAATTACATATTTCAATGGTCTTTTTATGTAGGACAATACTTAACATTTTTAACTTTATAATCTTAATTTTATGCACTTCTTGTATTTTATAAAACTAAATTTTAGATTGAAATTAATTTTTTAACTGTATCTTTCTAGTTATTTTGTATTTGTATTGAATATGCTAATGTGCATTTCAATCAAAAGTACAATTCTTTTCATTTCTATTAAGAATATAAATCCAGATTTTCCTAATCTCTGTTGTTTCTTCAATATAAAGAGTCAGTGAATTATGCTTTCTTGAGAGGTAGTACTCTAGATTTAAAAAAAACCAGAAGCAGTTTCAAGAAAGGGGAATTACTGATTTTCCCAGCCTACAGGATTGTATTGCTTGCCCTTTCCTGCTGAATGAGTTGCTAATAAATTATTAAAAATGAGCAAAAATATGTAAGATATCTTCAGCAATCTTCAATATCTCTAAGAGCTGTAATTTTATTACACAATTTCCAATCATTAAGGAAGCAACTCTTTGATCAACAGAAGTAACCAACATGGTCTTTTTGAAAACCACTGTTCTGAGATATTGATTAGTTCCCAGCTAGTGAGCTGTGAAAATCTAAAAGACTCTTCAGAGACAGGATACTAAATGTAAGCAAGACCAAAACTAAAAATGCCATTGTTCTCATCCTCTTTACATAGTTCTGTGATTTAGCATCTTATTAGGCCTGTCTTTACATAACCAGTATTACAGTTCAATTTCCTATTGCACTGTCATGGAACAAAAAATAACAAGAATCTACATTAGGAAGTATTTCCTAATTTTCAGCGTAAATTGCCTTTTACTCAGTATTCTCACATCCTTCTGCTATTCCCGCTCAATTCCTTTCCTTATTTTTTCTAGATACCTGTTGATGTTGAGTAACTTTAGTCTGGTTTTATTTATAATAATTACTCAAATTAGAGCTATGGAACCAGATTTTGGTTCATTTAGTCACAATTATAAATATTTTTTTCTGTAAATTGTCTTACTAAAGACTAATTCTAATAGGATTTAACTAGGACCTTGCATTTAAAGTGTAAAAATACTGCATTTAATTATAAGGTTTCTGTTTATTGTCTGAAATTCAAGTCACACTAAATATACACCTTCCTGTAACTGCTATTACATATTTCCATCATTCTAAAGTTGTGTAGCTGTAATAATTTTAGTATTTACTGTACTGCTGAATTATAACAGGATCGGAACAAGAGAAGTAGGGGCATAAAAGGACATAAGATACCTTTGTAGCTCTGAAAGTTGGAACTGGACATTGTGAGTTGAATAAGTATTGACTCCGACTCTTAATTAAAATATTTGCTGCTCCTGCAGGCTATCTGGTAAAACCAGCCTGCTATTGTTTTTGTCTTGGCAATCATGAATAGAGACTAAAAGCTTCAGACCTGCCTTGTTCTGAGCATAAATGTCCCCTTTCTCTCCCTCCACTGCCTCATCCTCCCAGCCCAGGGTTTTAGAGATCCTGTAGCATGCTTATCTTGTTATTACTCTAGATTGGAGGGGTATTAATCTATCAAATCGTTCCAGTCCTTGACCTCTCTGCTTGTAACACTACTTTGAATGGCAGTTAGTGCTCTCTTTGAGTTTTTGTTATTTTCTTTAAATACAGGCACCTGTTTTTAAGAGCCAAGTTGTTGTCTTATTCCATATACATCACCGGTCAACAGATGATGATAATGTTCATTTTCTATGTGTAGTGTAATGTCCCTCAGCAGAAGGCCTGAAGAGAAATGGGGACTAGACAAGAATACAAAGTTGTTGATTCTCTGCTCTTATTGCTGCCAAAGCATTATTTTATCAAGTGGGACCATACACTTTAAATACAGAATATGTCTATAATTTCCAGATGAATTGGCTTGTTTGGGAGTATTGAAAGGTTCTTTAAGACAGAACTTCTGTTATGTGGTGCTCCTTATGTAATCTTGTATCTCTTATTTGCTTTTATAATATATGTCCTTGTATAATATATGTCAACTTTCTTGCTCTATTCACTTTCTCATGCATGTAGCATAGGAATCTCTCCTTTTTCTCCTATGTATATAACATATATATATACATAGATATATAGAGATATTATAAAATAGATTAGATATATATTGATCACAGTGGAATTAGGTCAATATGCATCTATTAAGGGAAAAAATATTTGATGTAATTAGTGATTATGTATGAGCATTGATGAGATATTTTTCTTGACCAGCTGAAGTTAAGGCTACTTTTGTAAGAAAGTATTTTATAGGCTGGTGAGTATGTTAATAGCAATAAGAGACTGGCAGGGAAAAAAAGCACAAACTTCAACTAGAAGGTACTGAGAAAAACAGTTAATTCTCTTATTTTAACAAAGGGTTTGGTTTTTAATGGTTTATGCCTCCCTTGATAACATTCCCCTGTGTATATATATCATCCACAGCAATTGAAGTCAAGTTCATCATAAAATTTAGTTGTAGAAACACATTAAAAAATATAACAAGCACAATGCCTTTCTTAAGATCAGTCCTCTATGTGCACTGATTTCATGTAGACTTTGATGTCAGTTCCCTTACGGCTTGTTATACAATCTCTCTTCTATCAAATGGAACAGAAAAGGTGTATTGCTGTGATTAAAATTTCACTGCATTTCTTCATAAGTTTTAGAAAAAGAAAGGAAATAAAAATCCGTGGATTTCATAAAGTTAACACACAAAGAATGATTTCTTAAAGAAAACCTAAGAAATTCAGAATTAATAAAAATATGGATGCATTTATTTTGTGCAAATGTGACAAAAATTGTCAGTCTTTTGCAATTCCAACATACTAGTTCTGTTTTAATTAATTTTCTAGGTCTATGTTTACTGATCTTCTTATAGACATTACTAAAGAAAAATAAATGTTTAAATGTATGTGTATGAAATCAGTACTATCAGTATTCTTTCAGGCCTCATGAACAAATAGGCTCCAGTAATTTGTCTATATCACAGTTTAATGACAGCTTTTTCACCTGTTCTATTTGGAGGTCCCTTCCCAACATTTATCAAATTGTGGAGCTCTGACGAAGCTGTCTATGTTGAGTTTTCTGCTTACAAAATACTTATCACAGTATTTTGAAAACTGATTTTTTTTTTCTTTGGTGCTTTTACTCATGGCAGGCTTGTGGAGATGGATGGTGAGAAACAGAAGTGCCAGAAATTTGCATAGGGAAACCATAGGTTTCCTTCTGGAGGTCTTTGCTCTGAATGTTCTTGGAAGTCACATATACATTGCAGAAAGAAAAGATGAAGCATGAAGTCAATTTCATATTCTTAAATATTCTAGTCTTCTATTCCTCCACCTCCCTTGATAAAATAAGGTTCAGCTTTAGCCCATGTCTGAATACTTAGTCAATATCATAAGTGTTTCTGTCACCAGGACCATGAGCCATGAGTTTTGAAGAAAACTGCTGCATGGCAAACCTTGTAGAATTGAAAAATCAAGACTTCGTATGTGGTCAAACAATAATGCAGAAAGTAAGAAGATATCTGTATATGTTCTGGGCACCTTCTACTTTTCCTTTTTGGCTTATATTTTCCATAACTTATATTTGATCTCACAAACACTGGAAGACCTGTTAGAAAATAATAGTCGTATGCACATTTCATATTCTGTTTTTCATCAGTTACTTGTTTAATAAGTTTTTAATATATCAGCTTATGTTATTCTGATCAAATGTATTGATTGTCATGTATAATCTTTATGTCCTATGCTCCCATGCTCTGTAAAGACTGAATTCCCCAAAACACATTGCATCATGGTAATCCATAACATTAACAGGGGTTTACAAAGGAGAATGATCATGATCCATCATGGCAAATGTATTGCACATGGCAGATCAGGACATTGAGCTAAAAAAAGGAATAAGTCAAAAAAAAAAAAAAAAAAAAGGGAAGTTCACAGATATTTCTGGGGTTTGAATTTTCTTCAGTAAATGTTTGAGAAAAATATGGCTTCCAATAATCATATTTTGTATTACAAAAAAAAATTGTTATGAAAAAAAAAGAAAAAGTGTTGACAGATTTACTCTTTTCTTTATAAAAAAAAAAAAAAAGAAATGTTCTAAACACAGTATTCCTTTATATTGGAAACTTAAAGCAGAAGAAAAAACAAACCTTTTTTTAGTTACTTAAAAGCATAAACTACTTGAGGATTAACAAAAGATTTAAAAAAAGCCAGTGCTGCTTCAAGTAGTAAATCACAGCTACAGATGTCTTCCAGAACTCAGGAGACTTCTGAAAAAATACATACCCCTGTGACCTTGTAGGAGATTAGCTTAATCTGAATAGGAGAGGCAGACAAGATTTTGAAAATATTTTTGAAGATTCGTGAAAGGTAAGTGGAGAAAATGTCGCATTTCAATCACTTGAAAAATGTGTTGGTAAAATGCAAAAAAAAAAGCATCACTTATAAAAAGACTGAAGAATGGAAGTGGGACAAGCTTATGGAGGCATTAAGCAAAAGGACGCAAGTTTGAGATGGCAATCTTTATTAGTTTTTTTCTTTTTAATAGAGTAAGAAAAAATAAGGAAATATATAACACTAGCCTACTATTAGATTAAGATGATGTGATTTTTTTATGATATAGAGAAAACAGAAACATCCAATAGATATTTCTAGTTTATACTGCAAGGAAAACCTAGAGAGTTTATTCTTACTGTGTGACAAAGAATTCATTTTTCATTTCAAGAATAATGGAGGATGTGAAAGCAGCTGTTAAACAATATTTTGATAAAAAATCCATTTAACTTGCATTCAGCTTTGTAGATTTTAGAAAATCACGAATATGCTAGATTATAGAAAGAAACCTGATCTTGTCTTAACATTTAAATTAGGATTAACTTTTTGATTTAAACATCCCGAGACCTGTTGAACCAGTACTATTCCTAAGATAAAACAATGGAATGTATAATGTGGGAAAAGAAGGACAAAATAAATGAGATATTAAAGGAAAGTTTATGTAAAACAGATGATGTCAAATTAATATTTTTATAATGTTTCTTTCTTTTTTTTACTAAAATTTACCTACTCTTTGAACCTGTTCCCAAGTTATCCACTGCATTTGACTTCAGGGATAAATCACTCTGAATCAAACATGGAGTATAATCAGTTATCTGGTTAAAACTTGATTTACTGTTAAATGTAAAAAATAATTGTGAACATAATTTTTTTCCAAATATGCTTAGTTTTGTTGGAACCGAGGTATCAGTCCAATGCTATTCAATGTTGTATTGACCATAAATGGACGAAAATACAAGATTGTTACTGATAGAGTTTGCTGGTGACAGGCTGGGGAAGTGATAAATAGTGAAGACAACAGATAACAATGACAAAGATCAATCACAATGTGTTGGGATATTTGATAGAAATAAATATTTTGTTTCAAACCCATATTTGTTTCAAATGTAGTACCCAACACATTGACGGTCATGCTTAAAGGAAGAGAGCTCTTCCTTGTAAGAGGTGATTCAAAATATATGAAGGTAGTCAGAAGCTCTTAAGTGCACAAGAGCTTGTAAAACCATGCATAGGCTGATGTTCCTCATGGCTCTATCAAGGAGAGAATGATAAGTAATAATAATGAAAAGGTGGTTTTGTGAGGTAGCTCACTTAATCTTAGAATATCACCACCTAAATAGTTCACTTATTGTATCCTGTGAGAGACCTGACATCATAGTCGCTGCTACCTATAAATCTTTAGTGTCTCAGAGGAAATACTGAGTTTAAATCACTTCAAGAATCTATTCTTTCTCTAGAAAAAGCCACTAAATCTCATAGAAGGCCTAATGCTATATATATAAGATACATACAGGTGTTTGTCTAGGCTGGACTTTCCATAATCCTGAGACCTAAACATGTCATGAACTACATAATCACAATACCTTCAGTCAATTATTCTAGTAGAATGCAAATCAGTGCCAAAGGAAAAAAAAAAAAAAAAAAAGAAAAGGAAGAAAAAAAAAATAATAAAAACCCAGCTTAGAAATTTAAATTGACTTTCCAAAAGCAGTGGTGAATTTCTGTTTTTGCATGTGCTTTTCTTTTCTTTCCAGGGGTTAAAACTGTCTGAATCTGATTAATGAATTCCATTAGCTGAACAATGTTACATGGTTCAGACTAAATATTTAGAAATGTTGTTTCTTACTAAAACTTCCAATAAAAACAAAAGTTGTAAACTAAATATAAGAACATAACTTGTAGATAATAATATAAAGCAATATATTTGTTTCTGTCTTCAGTATATCCAGAATCAAATTCCTGGATAATCATCCATTGACTTTAAATATAGTGTTTCCTTGTGAATAAGGAACAAACAATATATCTATTACTTGACACTTGACAGTATAAATCAAAACTGGATTAGTCAAATATACCATGTGATATTGTTTTTGATGCAGTCTGAATGAGCATAATGATGACATGTCTTGACTGGAAACCTTTGGAAGATTATCACATAAAATTCGAAAACAAAAACTGAAGAAAACTTCACTTTTGTTTCATAACACTTGGAATTTGAGATGTGATATCAGCTTGATGACAAATTCATTTGTGAAAACAAAGAGTAGATTTAAAAAAAAAAAAAAATGACCAGATTTATTTAAAAAATGGTGGTGGTCTCTGAATGAGGTGTCATTACTTCAAAACAGCTAACTAACCCAACAAAAACAACAAAAAGGAAACAATCAAACCCCCAAAACTGAATATACTAAATATTATTTAAAAGTTTTCTAGGTACTTTCTCTAAGATCCTTTAGGTGATACTTAATTACCTTTGTACAGTGAAAAGGACTGAAAATGTTGCCTGCAGCTTTCAGTAAGCAGGAACGTATTATATAAACATATAGCAAGGTGTATTACATTTACAAATTTGTAATTATCTTTCCTCAACACAATTCCATTTGACATGTAATAAATGTACTTGTGGGCAATTGTAGCTTTTAGGAGTGTGCTTGTATCAATTCTTGCCTCATTTAATCATCTGTGGTCAAATTAGCACTTTCAGTACAAATTTAGTGCTCACCAGCTTGGTGAGTCCAGGTGTCAAAGCTAAGATATGCATCCTTAAATATTCACATGAAAATTCTGTGCAAGACATTCTTTTTTCTACTTTCTCCCTTTGAATTTCTAGCAAATAACTAATTTACTAGAATTTATTTATAAAAAATTTATAAATAAATAAGAAATAAAAAGAATTTATAATAGAAATAAATAATTTATTTATAATTATTTATAGTATTTGATATATAATTATATTTAATAATAATTAATTGTAATATATAATAATTTAATGTTACATTATTTATTTATAATTATTTATAACATTTATAATTATAAATAAATAAGAAATAAGAAATAAAAATAATTATAAATAATTATAAATAAATAACCTTAAAATAGGATTCTGTGTCATTACTCCTCTTTTGACATACTCAACATTGCAAATATGAAGGCGCATTACCCTGCTGATAAATTTAAATCATTAAAGGAAAGTGTGAAATGTTGAGTAACCCATAATGTCCACAAAGGTTTATTCACTGATTTTGCATCTAAAAGCATCATATTCAAAGGTACCAAAGCAACAACCCTCTGGCCAAACATACTAGAATCACTGATAGTATAAGTACCATCAATGCCCCATAACCATGGGAACTGCTCAGTCATTTTCAGCTTTTTAGGTGCCTCATCACTGCTTTAACCTGAGATGTGCTCATTGTAGCACACTCAGTCTGAGAAATGGTGTGTGGGCTCACAAATCGGGTTTTGCTTCAGAGAAGACAGAAACTTACACTACAGTGTCTGTTATCACGATCTGATCCCTTGGACCTGCCAGTTCAAGCACAATCTTTTGAACCCATCATTTTTATCTATTTTTTAAAGTAAGATTGGAATGGTTTTCAATAGAATCTTTTACACACTGGTGGTAGATTGATTTTTCCACTCAATTACAATAACCAAACAGGCAAGGAACAGTGGTTTAAGTGGAAATTCAGTTCCACTGAATTTCTTCTTAGCAGATGACCAGAGAGTGCTGAGGTCTTCAGTTAAGAAAATGAGAGAACTAAAAGGAACTGTTCCAGAAATATACATTAATTATTGGATGGCAGACATGCAATGTTAAAAACCCAAAAAAAAACAGAAAACAAAACAAAACAAAAAACTCATAGTCTAGAACAGACTCAACTAATTTGTAGCACATAAAGGAGGAGGGACAAATTTTCAATACTGTATCCAATTGTGATTAATGTAATAAGTCATCGAAATGGAAATATAGTCAGTGAGTTTACAGATTTGTAGCCAGAATTCTCGTATGTTGGATAAATTAAAATAGTACTGCCACGAAGTGAAATGAGACCTACCAGCTGGAGAGAGGTTGGATAACAAGTAAATGGGCAATTTGACTTTTTAGTTATCTGTAGAAAAAGCTAGTAATATTGAAAACCAAATTTAAATACATTCTAACAGTATTTCTAGACTGTGCAGCTAAAATACATATGGTCTATAAATATATTTAATGTATTATTTTATACACAGGTTTATATACATTGCTAAAAAGATGGGTCTTTCTATTCACCATCTCTTATGTTTAGGGGAGTAAGTCCCAAGATGTACTTCTGGATTTTGTATATTTTCTTACATGCAGCTTTGCAAATTGTTCACCTGTGCATATGGCTTTTTTTAGCCTTATTTTTGCTGTAATGAACAGA
>NC_047557.1:78314612-78339612 GCF_012275295.1 Melopsittacus undulatus
GGGAGAAAAGCAGACTTTTTTCTGTAAATATGTACTGAAAAAACTGCTGTCCTATGATCCATGCTCATTTTTGTTAATGGTTCAAAGCAAGTGAGTGTAGAGAAAAAAGGTTGGGTCCATCTAAGTAGTTTTATTTCTGTTCAGACAGATATAAAAGCATCCTCTATCATAGATGCTATACCTGGTTTTCTTATCTCTTTCTGAATTGGTGAGGCCTGCATTTCTGATTTTGTGATTGAGAAATGATATATAGAAATAAATAGAAATGCTTAAGAATAAATCTTTAAGAACTTTTCATTTTTCAGTAAACAAAGAGTTAATTTGGTTATCTTGCAGAGTTCACTTTTTTGTGACTGAAGAACTTTTTTGCTCGTTGAGAAAGGCATCTTAGCTTGTGCCAGAAAGGTTTGTCTTGCACTGCTTTGATCAGTTTGCACCATTTAATAATCAAAACACTTTTTCTCCATCATTTAACAGACAACTTAATCAGCTGGGCTGTGATCTTCAACTCAGCAACCAGATGAGACTCTCTTGATGTGGGCTTTGCCACTGATTTTTTTCCCTGCAGTAACTGAACATCTAGCTGACAACCACAAACACTTGTGCACAATTAAAAAAAAAAAAAGTTACATATTTTTAAGCTGCAAATGCACAGCTGTGAAATTCAAGAAAAAGCTGTACAATTTTCACTTGCAAATTTATGGATTCATGAAGTAACATCATTGTGGTTGGCGGATGATATGATTGCTGGCTCTTTTCCTCTTACCCTGCCTTTTCCTACCTTTCCACTATTCTTGGGATTAAAATCACATTTTTATCCTTGGTTTATTTAGTAGCAGCTAATCTTTAACTCTCATATAAAAGTTATAGTGTAGAAGATGGTATATTTATGATATACGTTTTTAAATCTCCTATTGCATCCAATCTTACAGTACATTTGCAACTTGTTTTTTAAATATAGTAGTTCACATTTTGCTTTTGATAGAATGACAGGCAAACCTCTTCCAAGAATTATTCTCTCACACCAGAGAAGTGCTGTAAGGTCTAAAAATTATCAGGGTTCATTTTTGTTTTCTGTACCAATGTTGTCTGTATGGTATTTTCTATGATATCAGTATCTTTTATATGAGATCTGATTTTCTTTTTATAAGTCAAGTTAAAAATCGTGATAAGAAAATTCAGAAAACAGTGTCAGTTCTTCCCTGTATCTTTTTTTTTTTATATACCCAGTTAGAAACAAAGAAAGTAAAAACTAGGATGAAAATGTTAATGCCCTGTAAAATTTGTCAATATGCGGAACTGTCAGAACCAGCATTTCTAAAATATTTCATTTGTAGTCACCTCTACTTAAGTTCAGTGTCACTGTCTCAATTTATAATGATTCAGGCTCTGGCTTACAGTTAAGTCTCCTTGCAAACAGTCTAGCTGGAAAAGTTCAGAGAGGTCCTGAAAATACCTGTAATTGGTAGATCCTCAGAGTCAAGGTAACACCACTGTGAAAATCATGGGTAGTGATATCCAGCCCTTGACCTGAATAGCATTTCCTGGTTCTGAGATTGTAGAATTCAAGTTATATTTTCCTTTACCATTATACCTTCCTGTAGCAGAGATATATAAACCATTCACAAATATTAAGGATGATGTAGTAACTGACATTCTTGCTGTTACAGTATTTGTCTTTTTTTTTCACTATTTAACACCCTTATGCTTTTCCTTTAGAAATGTGGGCATTGTTTTCCCCATGGAGAGAGGAGACAGACACTGTGGTTCAGCTGCCAGAGTGGGTTGTGGACCAGAACCCCATCCTTTCTATAAAATCTTCTGTATGACATTGGCATAAAGCATAATTCCCTGTACCGTAACCAAACATATGCAAAATAAATCATGTGTATTCAACACAATAAGTCACCTAGATGTTACTAAAATGGAGGATGAAAACGAAGAAAAATGAGGTGTGTAAGCTTAACGGTATGCCTTGATCTACCTCCTCATAGGCAGAGCTGAAACACATTTTAGCAGGGCTATGGTTAGAAGAATGGTCCCTTTCAGTTATGTGCAGCTCAGCAGTTTTTCCTTTTAAATAGCACTTTCCCTAGTGTCACCTGTGCATGTTAAAGGCCATATTTAATTTAGTTATCCTTGTTGTTTTCAATGGGCAGTTACATAGCATACAAGGTACACTGCATAAAAAGGTTACCCTGGGTTCCTTCACTGCTAGATATAAATGTACATTACAATGCACTGAATAGGCTAATTAGGAATTAAACATTCCTTTAAAATCATTTTAAACTCAAATTATGCTGACAACCAAATTTTTTTTAGCTCTTTCTCTAATAGTTGTGTTAGACATTGAAGAGCTGTGCTCCAAGTCTTGACACATTGTTCTGACTTACGCTCAATAGCAAAGCATGGCTCTAGGGAATAGTTTTGAACCAAAGTACCTGCCTGTGACAGGTGAACTCCAGTTCTTCCAGTTTTTAACTACAAGACCAGTATTCTTTTCCAGAGTTTTTGGACCCTTCCCCCACCCTTTTCCCTGAAAATCTGCAGACCCCCCAGGAGTTTAGCACAGTAATAGAAAAGGTGACAACCTTAACATCTAGCACATTTTTTCCTGCACTTTGCTAGATGTGAATTAACTGACAAAATTATCAAAAGAATTTTGAGCAGTGGTGCTAATAGCACATTAGATGAAAAGCAAAGGTTAAATGAGTAAATAAAAATGGATTTTATGGCCATAACCAGTAATTCTATATATAATATTTCAGATGAAGATTAAAAGCACCAGCTGAAAACATCTTCAGTGTCAGTGAAGCTAAAACATGTCAGCAGCATTTTCTTCTGTGTATATTGTCTCACATGGAAGAAAGGATGGATTGAATTCATATCTGAAACAAGATAAGATTTTCCATCTGACCTCATTATGTGTTTCTCTGGAGTGCATCCCTGGTTTTCTGCCTGAGCTAAAATGCGTGCAGAGAAAAGCAAATACAAAGCAGCTCTGCAGTGCTGTTACCAAATCATTTTAATAAGACGGAGGTATTTATTGTTGTGCTACAGTCATATCTTAATTCTAAGAGTCATTAGCACACACTAGATCCCTTTGTTAAAGCAATCCTTGTAAGCGGAGGCGTGAACTAATGAGGTGCTTTATGCGTTCCAGCGCAGTTGGCAGCAGAGATAAAGTAGCATTACAGTATATCAGAGAGATTTATACTGAGAATTCTTAATAGAAAGATTTTTGGGAACTGTCATCTCTTTATAAATAATTAAAATTAACAAATTATAATTGTTATAATTCAGGCAGTTTTGCTTAATGTCAGCATCTACAGTACAGTCAAGGGTATATTTCCTTTGTTGTAATTTGCAGGGTTTCTCACCGTCTCAGAATATTTGCCCTTTGTACCTGCAACCTCTTCAGAGGTCAAACCCCACTATAGAATAAACTGCTGTTGAGGTGGCAGAAATTTTAAAGATTTGTGCTGCTTCCAACTTTGCATAGCAGTGATGTCATCGAGTTAAGTATTTTTTAAAAATTCATGTTTTAGTATAGCACAGAATAGCGCTTTCTGCTCCTGCTGCTGTGATACTGCATTAATGCTCCCTTCCTTTCCCTTCACAGAACATAAACAAAACACCGAAACAATGTGCATGTCTTCTATCCCTGTGCATTAAAATTACATTTTAAAGCTGTGTAATTTTGCTTGCCTCAAATGGGCTGGACTGCTACAATGAAATTTAAGTCAGGTAAGAAAAGAGTCACCAAATGATAATTCTCCACCAATCCTGGCACTCTGTAACTTGTTAATGAATTTTATTATTTCTGACTATTTAATTCATATTACCAAGTGTGACTGGCAAAACTTGGAGAGAGTTTCCAAATACACCTGGCTGATTTGTGAGGATTCACAGGTAATGTCTTCATATAACTCACAGAATCACAGAATTGTTAGGGTTAGAAAGGACCTCAGCTACATCTCTCTTTTCCTAAAATATGTAGACCAAGAGTGGAGTAGCTTGCTGCTGTGTGTCAGAAGACATAAATGACATGATATCATCCACTTTGCTATCCTGAACCTATATAATGTTTATGCTGGTGCAATTAGCTCAGTTAAAAACATAACTATCCCTAACAAAGTACTTATACATTAATACCAAACCACATCCAGTTGTCTTAGGACTCTCAGTCTCAGTGACTTACAGTGGCTTTGGCTTCCCAGTGCTTAACATATTTTTAAAATTTTAAAATTGTATTCATATTAAAAGGTCTCTAGGAAAGATTATTAATGATAATAATGTCCAGTGCCAAGCTACAGAAAGCTAATAAATTAATAGTTAAAATAAAGAAAAATGTGAAAAGACAGTTCAGAGGGAGGTAGAGAGGAAAATTTTCACCCTGACAAATGAGACTGCCAGATAAAGACCTATAGGTGCCCTCACTGGAAGGCACTCAACAAGATGTCAACAGGAACCGTGAATTGTTAAGTTTCAGATACAGGAAAAAGGGAAGGCCACTTTCGGCTGAAAATGAAATATGTATCTAAGTATTTGGAAAAGAACAAAAGCAATTTTTTTTATTAAATAAAAAATTGTTCCCTGAACATTAAGGTGGAAAATGTCATAAACCAAACCATGACCATACAACAAGTGGAAGAATGTGTATCTCAACCTTTGATTATGATGTAGGATTGGAATTTTTGCAGGAATCAATAACTGGGGAGTTGTTCTTCAAATGATGCAATATTTATTTTCCTTCTTGTATTATGGAGGAAAGGCTCAATTATCAGAAAAAAAAATAAAACAATTATTCTCTTGCTTTTCCTCCATGCTTCTTATTAAGTTAATAAGAGTAATAATAGTTAAGAGCAATTTTGTTGTTGTTTTTCTAGGAAGAATAGTTCCTCAGAAAAGGAACTTCTTGCTGAAGTTTTGAATAAATGTAAAAGGACTTAAGCTATCTAAGAGAGCAGTGTTAAGACAAAAAGGGGCCAGAAATTTAATTCTTTGTCATCAAGGCTCAGCAAGTGAGCAGCTGAAGAGATTGGAGTAGAAATTGCTGAGGTCCCACATTCACAACTGCTATAGCATTTAACACATCTATACCCTTAATTTAGTTTTAAATGCTGGAGATGTATTAAAACATTTTCCACAGGACACAAATCAAGTGTATATTTTGTTGTTATTGTTCCCTTTCTTTGGCAGAATTCCCACTTACGGGTGTGTGAGAAGGTGTGTGATTGGGCTGGCTGTGTGAATTTGCAAATTCAGAGGAACGATTAACTTGAATCAAAGCTTGGTCAGGGCATTTCTAAGGTCAAGAGACTTTTACCTCTATATAAGATTAGGGTTCTTTTTTTTTCAGTTTTCAGAATGAATATCAACCCACTGTCTAACACTTTCCTCCTCTGAAGGCTGCTGGGATTTGGATTTTTACTTCTGTTTTACAATTAACTTCATCTCATGCAAATGACTGAACTTCTGGCACATAAGTTATTTCTGGATTAGCATTGCTGTGTCTGATAAAATTGACACAGAAAAGATTCATCAATAATTGTAACCAAGTAAATGTGATGTTTTTTTCCCCACATTTATTGCATCACTCTTTACATGAGTTGTAGTTGAAGCACTGGGTGTTAAATCAGTGCTTTTTTCCTCCTGAATGCATAAAATAATCCTTTTTATGAAACTAGACTAAGTAATTGATTCAGAAGTTTGGCAGCATATAAAGTCATCCCTATAGCTAAGGGTCTGTCAGCTCTTTAAAACCATTTTTTTCTATCCACAGACTGTATAACCTGAAAGCTAAAAAGTGCCTTTGGGCAAAAGCATGGTGAGGAGGGGGGAGAAAGAACAAAAAGAGTCAACTCAGAGCCAATTTTAATTTGTATGTTTTCACACCAGTCTTTATGTCTCTAAACTTTATGTGATCTCAATGTTCATAATGTGTGTGTGACGGTCCCACTAGAGGGAGGTGAGGTGAAGACAGAGAAGCAAGCCTAAATTTGAAATGTTCCTGCCTTTTTTTCTGTTTAAGCCAGAGCTTCTATAGCTTTATCATATGCCAGCATTTTCGTATTTGTAGGTGTTGCCTAGCTTGTTGTTGTGCAAGAAACCTTCTTCCCACTTGCATTAGGAGCAAGCAGGTTAATTACATGCATCAGAATGCATTGCTGCTCTATGGAGCTATGGTAGCACCAGAAAACAATAGCATGAAGGGAGTGAATGCTTATCAAGAGAAAGTTTACTTTCAGCATTAAGAATTAATTTAGCTGAATTGGTGAAGGGAAAGTGGTAAACACAATCCCCCTCACTGTTGTTTGTCAGGGTGTATTATATCACCCTGGATTGCTTTGTCAATAATCTGCCTGGCCTGCAAGCTAGAAATCTAAGATTGCCAGGATGAGTGACAGGCTGGAGATAGCCGATAATTCTAAGGAATTGGAGGTGTAAAATCTTTAAGGACCATGTCTACAGTATAAATGCCAGGGTATCTCCACATCACTCTGTACTTAGAAAGGCAACAGCATTGTTAATGGCAGCCTGTCTGTCCATCAAGTTTGCTACAGGAGGATTTATCCCTCTTTCACTCCTTATCTTCCATTGCTCTGTTTATTTCTAAACCAGCTGAAGAATAAATTGCCTCTTGTCTTCACTTCCTACACTGAGTACAAAGTTATGTTCTATAAAACCTTAAACTATGTTGGTTTTCAAGTATTTATTTTTCAAAACAGCAACTTCTTATTTTGTTTGTATACATGTACACTCAAGCTTTTCTGTTTTAGGCACCATAAACACAGGTTGCTTTTTCCCCCCTTTATTCTTTATAATATACTACTTTCCAGATTCATAAATCTGTTCTGTATTGCTACGGTGTTTGAAATACTGAAGGGAAAACATAATAGAACTTGTTCAGCTGATTAATATGATGAGGATGTAATATGGCAAAAATAATTCTTTTGTACAACACAAAATATATTGAGAAAAGTGACTGTAAAGATATCCTGACATTTCATGTTTGTTGTGTCTCAGTGACTTCTTTCTCAAGTAGGTACTTTGTAAATAAAACAAATGTTTTTCTAGCTGTCAGCCTTGCAAATTTAATCTGAAAGTCAAGTTACATAGCTGCTGGCCATGTACTCACATTCAGGTTGCAGATTTGGTTAATTAGGCCATTGATTATGGCACAAAGACAATGTTAGTATGCTATCTCTTGTTTCTGCAATTAAAAGCACTGAAATGTATTTTATACTCATAGGTCACAGGTTTTTAAAGTAACATGTCATTTACAGAATCTTGCGTTTTATACTAACAGCTAGTGTGCACACTGACCTGGAGAGAGTTGAGATTGCCTTAATATCTGCCTAAAATAGAAGTAACCAATAAATAAAAAGACAACTATTTGGGAGTGCTTGGTTACATTATTTTGCCTACTTTTTTACATTTCCATACTTATGTGGTTTTCTACCTACTGCTCTTAGTTCAGATCAAAATTAGAATTTAAATGCCAGGACATGAAAAGGAGGATATTTAAAAAAAAAAAAAGGTCTAATTTGAAGAGAATATTTTATCATTATTTTTTTATTAGGAGATATCTTTATTATTCAGTAAATTATAGTGATTTGCTTACTCTCGTAAAGCCTTTAAAGGAGTAATAACAGGCTCTCAGAAAAAAAACAGAACTTGGTGTCCCTATGCATGGTAGTGGCAATATTATATGTTTATTTGTTAATTTTATTTGGCTAAGCTATGCTAAGATATCATGAATGATATCTGTTTCGTCTTAACACTCACGCTTCCATATGCACCTGCATATATATTTCTGCTGTATTTTATCATCAAATGAAAACTGGAATCTGTCAATAAATCCCTTATTTACAGTTCCCAGAATAAGAACAAAATGGTACTTGATAATTACTAAATGTTGAGAACAAAATTCTATTAGCCAGGCATATACATAGAAGTGAGCCTTTTATTTCTTTTGAAATTTAATACTGAAGTCTGTGGTCAGAATTTATTTCTGAGAAAAGTCATGTGTTTACAGGATGCAGAGTAAGGCAACAGATGATCCTTTTGAACCAGTGTAAGTTATCTCAGCACCCAAAAGGAACAGTGCTGTCCTCCTACTGATCCTCATTTCCACCTCCATACCATGTGGGTTCTTTCACAGATATTTTTCAGTTTTACAGTGAACTGAATTGAGGAATTACATGAATTATCTGGGTGTGGTAGTGGTTGTTGTTGATCTCTTGTGAAATTTAAGCTGAATAAAACATAGCAGTAATCTCATTAGAAGATGAACTATTTATACCTAAAATATATTTATATCTATTGGCTTAAAATAATATGTTTACGAGAATTTACAGGCATATGTAAAATTAAGATGACATCTAAAGTGTTCAGCACTGCTTCATTCAAGGTCAAAGATACAATTAGCAAGGAAAAGATCTTTATGTAGACCTGATATTAATAAATTGATCCTTGAAAAGTCAACAGCTTATTCTTTGACACACTCTCTTTTAGCCAGAATAATTTTCAATTTTTTCTTTTGTAATGGCCATACTTCTCTTAAATGGTGCTTCCTGTACAAATGTAACTATAATCCTAGTGAGCTGAGGTTGGTCTCAGCAAGCCGTTCAGCAGTGTTTGTTGCTAGCAAGCTCTTTATTATAACTTTTTCTTCTTATTTCCTCCACTTGGCTTTTGCACTTACCCTCCATCTATCTCTCTGCAGAGGTTCATGCATTGTGCAGCATCTGATATTCTCTCTCTTCTAAGGATGTATTTGTTACCTCTGCTGTGTGCCAGGACCTCCTCTTCATGTTGTGCCAATGACTGTAAGTCACATTCTCAAATGTAAAAATGTCTTGCCTTCAGATCACGTCTCCTGCCTCATCTCCCAGCTCAAGATGCACCATGTAAGACAGGAGGTGAACTGTTCACAAGAATCTCTCAAGTTAAACATAAGAGCTTCCCAAAACTTTATAAATCCTTGTTTCAAAATGTAGTATTTGTAATCATGGCAGTTGCAAATAATACAGTTTAAGGATTTTGTCAAAAACATATCCTCACCCAGAAGCATGGAAATAAAAAATGTGCTTTCTGTTATTAAGCCAAAATATAACCTACATCTTCCTTAACTTCTAATAAATACCATGATCATCCACTGTGTCTTCATAAGAGATAACCTACAAAAGGAAGTGGTGAATGAAAAGTTCTTGGCAAAGACTTGTTGGGTCACTGCCCAACTTAGGCGTTTGTGGTCATGTGGGGGATGTATGGTTTTAGTCCCACTAAAAGGGCTGGCGAACAATACCAGAATCATGGCAGGACTGTGTGTGTGTAAGTGTGCAGACACCAACAACTCCCCAGCAACCACCATTGCATTCGGGTGTACCAGGCTATAAGGGCAAAGCACGTATTATTTTCCCCTTTTATGTCTCGGAATACAGATGGAATAATGTTCACTCAGAGTTCTCACAGACCTTGAACTATGTGCCCAAGCATTCCCAAGTCCAGTGATGCCTCAGAAGAGATATATTCACATTATTTCCCCTGCATACGTGGATCTTTTTTTTACCTATATTTTCACTTCAGTCAAAATTTAATAGATTTCAGTGTTCAAGGAAAACTGCAAAAATGGCAACTATAAGGTTTATAGAAAGAAAGATGATGGTCATTTAGGTGTAACTTCTGTAAAAATGTTTTTATGTGAAAAAAAAAAAAACCACCAGCTGTGTAAGTCTTTTGTGAGGCATTTGACTCCAAAGCAGAACACCCGCCACCAGTCTAAGAGGGGAGCTGCAGATGAGGGCATTTATATGTAGCTGAGATCCAGATACAAGATGGATTTGAAGTGACACGTCTTTGAGCAGGCAAGCTATTAACAAGATTGTTCTTCGTCGAGGACATTCAATAACCAGATTGTCTACAGCAAGCTAATCTCATGTGAGAGAGAAACTCAGCATTTGTGCCACAATGAAACAGTCCAGTAAAGTAATAAAAAACTGAGGATCAGTGTGAGAGGACCAGATTCTGGCCCACTTTGTACCTGAGTACCTGTGCTTTTGGTTTCTTCTTGTACTTACTGCTCAGACAGCTTCAGAGGGTGGTAGTTTTGGAAGGAATTCTATTGTTAAATAGCAAGCAGACAGAAAATAAGTTTTTAAGATGAAAATGCTTAGAGACAGCACCAAAATTGGGCAAAAATGTGCCTTTGATACAAAGTTTGAATGTGCATCCTAACAATGTAAATCACGTTTGCTGAAGCAACATTTAGCGTTATAACACCATGTGTATCAGATTCAGCTACAGCAGCACTTTTGGAAGTTAAATATACATTATATTTCTTATAGTAATGGTTCCTATAGTGGAAGTTACATGTTTGCAAATGCTGCAGAAGAAGGAACCCTGAAAACTGACTTACAGACTAACATTCTGTGACCTTTCTACAAAATACGTCATTTCTGTGTCATAATGATGGTCAGCATCTAATGCTTTGGAAAGAAATTAAACCTCTAATATTATTATATCACAGTGGATTTTCATGGGTTTGGATTTCTTTATCATATCACTTTAAAGATGTTAGCAAAATCAGTCATTTGAAGAGTCAAAAGAGGTGGTCAAGCATTGTTTGTGACAGAGAGAATTCAAGTGCCTTGTCCAAGGCTGTGGAAAGAGTCCGTGTCAGTACCAGAGTTACAGAAATCAAAATTTCCTGTTTCCCAAGCTATTTCTGTTTGTCTGTTTGCTTGTTTGCATCTATTAAAAATTGAAATATAGTCTCTTCTTCAGCAGGTAGTCTGTTTGTCATAAAGAGGAATATGGATAAACCCTTGTAATTTTATTCTAATTATACTCTTCATAGAAATAGTGCTTTAGAACTCAGTATTTGCTGAAATAACATCCTGTAGCAGAGTATGCCACAGATTAATTATATATGTCAATATGAGAGTAATGGAAAGCTATCACTTTTTTATACAAATGCTCTTTTTTTTAAGAAATATATTAATTTACGTTGCTATAATTGCAACTACCATACAATTAGATTTTTTTCTTTGCAAATTCCACATTAACAGTTTTCTCTGTATATTTTTTATTACTTCTTCTGTATCTTTTTCTAAAACTGAGAATGATTAGCATGACTTTGGCCAACCCTACTGCACAGAACACTCTTGCTAAAACAGTAATGAATGTATTGAGCAAAATTAATTATAAAATTAAAGTCGAAGTAGCTATACACATTAATTCACTTTTTTACTCTTTTTGTCTTTTGTTGGATACTGGTACGCAATGTGCTAACTTAAGTTTTAAATATTGCTTGAGGAGGGTGACTTGCAAGTCAGCAAGTCAGGGAGGGGGAAGAAACATCCTTACTTCATCACAGCAACAGGAGTGGGTGCTTCCTCACTATATCCTTAGTGCAGGCAGTGCCTCAAAGCAGTAAGAGGCTGGAGGAACTGAATAAAAGGCAAAGCTGGTCAGCAACAGGGAAAAAAAAATCAAGTATAATGACACTAACGAATAGACAGAAATTGGTGGGAAAATTATTATGCTGGAAACTGCTATTTTGATGAAATTTAAATGTTCTTTGGAAACATGCAGATTTTCTCCTATTTTCTGACAGAAACCCGGCAGAATTGCTGCCAGCTCACCCACCTCCCCAACAGCTTGCCTGGCAGCCCTAAGAGACCCAGCTCTCATCAGGGCTCCCTGCGCTTCCAGGCTCCCCGCTGCAGATGCGAGAGGCTTGCAGGAACCCTGGCTGCTGGTACTGCCAAGCACCCAGTTGTATGGCAAAGAGCCTGGGAGCAGGATATCAGGTCTCTGGGCAACCTGGGATGTGGGCTTCTGCTGAAAACCCACAGTGATAGGGTTGGGTTTGGTCTCAGAATTCTTGTTTGGTTGGTTTTGGGGGAATTTTTTTTGTTGGTTCCCTCCACCTTAGATTCTCTGATGAGATCTCAAAATTCTTATTCCCCCTGGGATTTTGTTTTCAGTGCTGAAGCTTGTCTCTGCTTCAGAGTTTTAGACTTTCCTACGAAGCTAGAAATCCAGGCTCTGATTCATCCTGAACCTCCTCACTTCTCCACAGGAAAGCGTTTGGTATCCATTTGGGGAAAATCAGACTCCTACGAAAGAGAGAAATGGCTGCATAACAGTACAATGATTTATTTAAGAATCTCACAGGGGCAGAAGGAGGGTATTACTAACAGGAAAAATGTTTTCTGGGACTGTGATACCTCAGGATGAGAAAGCTACATTGCCCTGCCAAGAGTAAATATTTCTGTCATATTTTGTTTTTATCACTACATGTGTGTGGGTGGATGGAAGTAGCTCAACAGTTTTGTTACTGTCATATTTTCTATTTTATGTTTACTTCTGTTTAAAATGTTGACATTGAGTTTAGAAGCCAGGAGAAGGAGAAGCCTAAGAGCAAGAGGTTATCATATTGATCTTTTCTGAATGATTTTGTTCTTGTTAGCTCTGTTGCTCTTGTGTTGGTCAGGGTGAAGAAGTGCTGTTATGAGCTGCTGGGATGAATCTCAGCATTTTCAGCTGTAGAAGTCAAGACTTTGTTTTCAATTGTAAACTCATAATAAATGAGAACCAGGTGTTCAGTTTTTGATTTGGCCACTGCTCAGGGCTTGTTGCCTTTATTTTAGTTGTACAATTGTAAGGCTGACTTGGCTATGAAGCTTGTACAATATCAAATACTACATTTTCTTGGTTTCCTTCTCAATCATTAATAAATTCAAGAAATATAGGAAAATATATAAATAGCTGCCAAGTGTGAGGCAGATAGATCCTCATTGAATGCAAAGTTATTCTAGTTTCAATATGTCTTTCTTTCACACTATCTCTCCTCTTTCATCATTTTTCCCTCACAAGCCATCTGATTCTCCTATCCATAATATGTTTTTGTGGCTGATTCAAGTTCTAACCATTCCTACTAAAAATATTAAATGTTGTTAATGGGATGATACTGGTTTCAGATTCCTGTTACTCTCTCACCAATTAGAGGTTCCCAACACTGGGAAGGATTTTTATAAACTGGTTTCTGCAGCACATGCAAAGAGACTTTCTGGTAGTTCTATATAGATACAAGGAGGAAACTAGGGAATCTGAATGGTCCTCTGTATGAGAAACGTACTCCAATACTTTGTTCACGTCTGAATCACCCTTTGTAAGCATCACTCATAGTCATAGAATCCTAGATTGGTTTGGGTTGGAAGGGACCTTAAAACTCACCTAGCTCCAATGTCACTGTCACAGGCAGTAACACCTTCCACTAGACCAGGTTGCTCCAAGCCCTCTCCAACCTGGCCTTGAGCACTGCTAGGGATGGGGCAGCCACAGCTTCCCTGGGCAGCCTGTGCCAGGGCCTCACCACCCTCACAGGGAAGAACTTCTGCCTAAGAGATCACCTCAGTCTCCCCTGTCACGTTAAAGCCATTCCTCTTTGTCCTGTCTCTACAGGTCCTTCTCCAAAACCCTTCTCCAGGTTTCTTGTAGCCTTTTAGTCACTGGAGCTGCTGTAAGTTCTCCCAGAGCCTTCTCTTCTCCAGGCTAAACAAACCCAGCTCTCTCAGCCTGTCCCTAGAGCAGAGCTGCTCCAGCCGTTGCAGCATCTCCATGGCTTCCTTTGGACTTGCTCAAGCAGCTCCACATCCTTTTTGTGTTGGATCCCCAGAGTTCGACACAGTGTTCCATGTAGAATTAGGCAGTGCTACCAGTCACATGCAGCAGCCATGTTAAAATGTTCTTTTACAGGCTGTAGAAATAGTCTTTAGACATTTAGGAATCCTGGACATTTAGCAAGAAGACTGCTACAGCCCTTATTTGTCTTTGTCATCTCCTTGTCTTTGAGGGACATCTGAGAAGGTAGCTGTCCTGGAGAGGTGCACACAGATTCATTGAGGAACAAGAGGCTGAAGCTGCTCAACCTTTTGTGAAGCAGGAAGGCAGTCACATATTTTTTTGAGCTGTGTTCACCTTGTCTAAGTACATGGTGAGTGGGCATGGTCTTACAAGAACTGGTAATATAAGGAGAACCACCCTCAGACATCCAACAGCTTTTGCTAATACTGTGTTTGAGGCAGGGCAAACATAGCAGTGAATTACTGTTGTTATAATCTACACATTTTGTAAGACCAGAGCAGCTTTTCTCCTATCTGCAAAACAAAAGGAGCCTGTGCTTGGAATATTAGTGGGAGTGTTAAAGATAAAGATTTAGTTGCTCTGGCAGAGCCATGTAGAAAATCTTGCATAATGCCTGTCTAAGCTTTGTCTGGCTCTAGCTAATGTTATTAGCCTCCCACATACATGAGCATTAAATTAATTTATGAATATTTAAAATAAAAATAAAAATGTTGGCAGTTAAGTAGGAGAAATTATTTGTCATCTACACAATTTGTCATTAATCAAATAAAAGAACAGAAAAAAAATATAAAAGAGCAATAGGATGATGCTAGCAGATTCTTGTCATTTTCCTTCCTCTAGCAAATTTTAAAACTTGTTGAATTTGCCCTCTTCATGCACCCGCCAGCTTCTCCACTCCATTTTTCCCTGGTAGCATTGAGAAAAGATATTTCCAAGGTATAAAATCATAGAAGCACAGACTGTTTTGGGTTGGAAAGGACCTTAAGATATTTAGTTCCAACCCCCCTGCCATGGGCAGGGATGCCGCACTCTAGACCATGTCACAGAGTTCTGAACAACCTGGCTATTTCCCAATGCAGTTAATATTTCTTAGGAGTGACATTTATGTCATTACATTGTCCATTGGAGAAACCTCAGCAGGAACACACTGATGGGAAGACCCATTCACTGGATAGTAGAGAGCAGCTTTGTCCAACTATTGGAACTTCTGTCACTGCATCCCAAAACTCCCTGAGCTGCTTTCTAGGCCTGAACTCAGCCCTTCACCTACTTTTTATTCCTTAAAATGGAAATTATTTATTTTCTTGGATGCTCAGCACATCTAGACCAACACTGTCTTCCACCAAGCACCTGTATGATCATAAGTGCAACTGTGCAGTCACTGTTTGACTTAGACCTTTGTGTCAATTCCTGCACCCTGCTTGTGATCACTTTCTGCTGTGGAGCTGCTCTAATTTAACTGACCACCTGATGGGGCACAGACTGAAGGAGGGGTGGGACAGGAAAGAGATGGTGCTTTCTGGATCAAAATGAATCTGAAAAAAAGGGCATCAGAATGAGATTTACAACACATTTTTTCATAAGTTCTACTGCTTATTCATTTCTCTCAGCAGTGCCGAAGTGAAACACTGTTGCCAAGTGAAATTCCTAATAGATGGCTAAGAGAAGAATCTGTTCTTCCCATCTTTATATGATGCAGAGTGGTTTCATGCCTTTTCGGTTTTGGAGTTTTTTTTTTTCTTTTTTTTCTGTTATTGATCTGTATTGGTTAATAAAATAAAGGAGATAATGTAAGGGCAAATCTACACCTGAAAAAGTCAAAATCATTGTTTTTCCTGTACAGAGGGACTATAATACAGGGAATAATGGGCTGTTTACCAGTAGGTGTGATATGTGTGTATTCTTTCCCTTAAAATAAGCTAAACCCAACCAAACAAAAATACTCTGCCTCCCTGAGGACAAAAGAGGGAAAGGTCAAAGTATCTTGCTGGTTTGCATGGTTGGCTGGCTGTTTTCTGATGACAAACAGTACCCTAAGTCATGGCTATTTAGTCCCTGAAAAACACTAGCTGACAGTCTTCTGTGTTCCACCTTATCCAACTTAATACAATTTCTTCTTTCTTTCCAAGGAAGAACAAAGGATTTAGAATGAAGGTGCACTATTATACCCCTTTCATACCAAAACACTTAAACTTGCAGCCTTATTCAAACCTACATTAAGTCATTCCCTTTATGTCTGAAAACTATTCAGTGTGCGCTTCCTGGGACTGTGCAAAGCAGAAAATAGTTTAACCACCCTATTTGCTCATGTATATTATCACATTATGAGCGTCCACTTCACAAAACACAGCAAGGTGCCACAACTCAGTGGCAACTATGTATTTGTGGATATACGTCATCAGCAGACACATGGGTCACCAGAAATTGCTGTTTCTGAGAATGGGTGTACAGGGGAAGAGTATGCACTGATATGGTCTCTGGTTCAGGTTCTATCTTCAGTCTCTCTTTGCTCCCCAAGATTTTATTTTCATGCTTAACAAATATCTCCAGCTAGATATTAAAATTAATTAATCCTATTGCTTAAAAAAGCATTGATCTTGCTTTGAAATAACGTGAATATAAAGATACTTTCCACTTATTATCAGTGGGGTCTGTATGGAGAATGTTTTCCTTTTAATTACTCCTCAGTGTATTTTTATTATGGGGTTTCCATAGCAATAAAGAAACGAAGGGGGAAGAGAAATTTTCACCACTGCACCTTGAATGTTTTCATAAATCAAAATTTGTATAGCTATTAAATTGCAAAAGAACTAAAGAATGAAAGAATGAAAATAATTTTCCACAAATTGAAGTCATAACAGTTTATACATGAATACTCACACCACTGAATGTATAAAAGCTGCTAATGAGATGACAGCAATATCTTCCATCTATCAGGGATAGTAAAAATCCTAAAGTAATTGAAATTCAGTGATCTCTGGAGGTCAACTGTGAAGGTCCAGCCTTCTTCTCACATGAGAACAAATATAGATCAGGTTGCTCAGGGACTTGTCCAATCGAGTTTTGGTGAGTGACAAGGATGGATATTCAACAACATCACTGGACAGCTTTATGTCTAGATTAGCATTCTACTTTACATTCAGGAGTGTGCTTTTGAAGTATATCTGTTAATCATCTCCAATTTCTGCTCATGTGTTTGCTTTGTGGAGTGGTCTTGCTGGCATAGACTGGCTTACCTTGAAATGAAATGGAAAACAAGCCTTAGGAGAACATCTAAATCACTCCCATGACTAACAAGCATTCAGCCCATAAGAAGAAGCTAGTGTCGGTCCAGACTGAACTAGTCTGAACTAGACACCATGAAATAGACAGCTTGGGTCCCCAGCATCAAGATTTTCACATTAAGAATCCTTCCCTGGTGTGCCATATTACTACTTTTTTAGCAATATAGGCCAATTTCTGTAGTAAATCTGGGGGAAAAAAAAAAAGTAAAATTGATCCTTGGACAAGTCTTACTACCTGGTCTGGTTCTTCAGCTTTTCTGAATTCTGGTTTCACAGTTTCACTAACACTTCATTTTGTGTCTTTTTAAAGTACAAAATTATTATGCCATTAATTTTTTTAGCTCGAAAATAAGATATATGCAAAGTTGCATAAAAAATTGTGTCCATTCTAGGAATTTCATTATCCAGGATCTTTTAGCTCCACATTTATACTTTCTATGCCATGGTACAAAACACACATTAGCTATTTGAATATTCTGATACATATGGGGAAAAACTACTTCATTTACACACCTAACTGCCTCATTTACACACCTAGAATTTTTACACCTATTGATGGTTTGTTAGGTTTGTTAAGTTTGTTAAGTTGTTGGGGATTTTTTTTTTCATTATGGTAACAAGAACAAATATAGAGAACATAACTTTGAGGTACTTTGAGGTACATTTCTGTTGCCTGCAAATTCCCAGAAATGAAAATATTTATGCTTTCTGTGTAGCAGATCAAGGCAAATGCAAACAGCCATTACTGGAGGAAGCAATGCTAGTTCTGCTAGACTGAATTATGAAGGTCTTTTTCAGAAAGTAAAATCTTTTTGGGGTGGAATGTTTTCAGGCAGAATGGCATCTCAGACTGTGCTACTGGGAACCGAGAGGTTCCTGTGGATGTCTTAAGCCCCTGAAAAGACATTTACATGGTCCTACAGCCTGTGAGCTACTAAACTAAAACGTGAGCAAAGAAAAATGAACTGTAAGGAAAGAAAATTCTCTATAAACTGGTGTGATATGTCACACGCCTGTGTTGTGTGGAGTCTTTTGTGGAACCGCATTGCACAGGAGCTGTATGAATCGGTGGATATGTTCACTATTCAGCTCTCTACAGATGCTGCCTTAAATACACAGGCAAAATGTACCCTTTAAATAATCTGTCTTTGGAAAACGATGATCTTTACAGATAATAATGAAAAGTAAAGCAATATAAGTTTAAGCCTGAAAGTCTAAGCTCTGTACAAGAATGAAAAGGCCAAGTGACTCATCTCCAGTGGAGCTGCATGTTTTTTTAAGAGCAAATATAAAATTGTTACTGCCCCAGAGAGTATTGAACCAGTAAATTGAATGGGACTTAATGCAGCAGGAAAGATAATATGGATAGGATGAAGCAAGCTAAGCTGAGAATAAGACAGTGGTAACTGGTGGTAATTTGAAAAGATAATTCAAATTATAGGACCATAATGATTAAGATGGAAGTTAAACAATAAATACATATATTTTCTTTTCAATCCAAGTATGTAAGTCCTCTTAGTGCTAATGAAAGTTATGCATGCAATGATGGAAAATACTCCTTGAGGAAGTGGGGCAGTTTCATTCTCAGTAAATTTTTTAGTACTGCTAGAAAAAGTGGAGTAGGAAATGCTACATATGTGAAAAGCCCTGTAAAAGAGCCAAACCTTAGATAATGGGAGAAAATTATAACTAGGATTTTAAGGGTTTGGGGGCAGGTATTATGGACTGAAGAGGCAAGTTCTGAGAGCTTCTCTTTTCCAACTGGCATTAATTTTCCTGGGTTCAGCTTTAGCCAGCTGCTCTTCATCCAGGTGCTGATTTTGGCTGGAGCATTAGAAGAATAAATGCTATATCCTGTAAAGCATGAAGGAGAATATTTGCATACTCTTTTATGTTTCACAGAGAATTCAAAATATATGGTGGAAAATAATGACAGTATCATGTCAATCAACACACTAAGTGTCAGAAAATCTGCAGCATCATTGACTTTCTTTGTCAATAGAAGAACTCTTGACATTATGATCCAGTTGGTTCTTTGTTTGGCTGAATTATTTAGGAATGTTGTTTTGTATCTAAATACCAACAGTAATGAACCTCACTAGACTTCCTGATCATCAGAGCTAAACTCTGCTTTCCATGATGAGCCTATCAAAAATTAAACATTACCTGAGAATTGGTGTCTGACACCCCAGAAAAGAGGTGATTCATTAAAACATATTTTCAGGAGAAATGCAGTGCTGCAGTTTATAGCTGAGACAGCTTTCTGTTGATTTCCCTTTTACATTTTTTCTTGAATTTATATTACTTTCTAAAATACACATAAAATCCCTTACCATAAATTCCTGTTTCTCAGTGACTATACACTTGAGCATAAGACTGTCACTGATACCTTGAGACAGTATGTTTCCCCATAGGAAATGTTGCTGGTATAGTTACATACAAGTTTGTTTTTTTTCCTGGATAATACATATGCATCACAGAGTAAACATAACTGACTCTGAAGCTTTTCATGAATACCCATTTGTGCTGTAATTGATCCATTTTAAGAACCTGAAATGGACCTACCAAGAAAACAGAGTAGCATTCAAAACCCATTCAGGGTAAGTAAACTAATACATTTCCATTGATGATTGAGACAATGGTAAATCAGTCTGGGCATGCAGTTATAATACTACAGGTTTAGCTAGAAAAAAAAAAAAATCATGGGAGGTGTCCTGAGGATGTATTTTTTGTTGTCTTTTTTTTTTTTTTTTTTGCAAGCTCTGTGTCTTTTCTGTGCCTCTCTTCATTACAGACCTGGGTCCTATTACAGTGTTTTTCACACTTCCTTCAATAATTTCAGGTTTTTTATAAAGAACAGTTTCCTGGAAGCTAACAGTTTCCTTAAAGTCACACAGTACATGCCAGAAACTTCCTCTCATCATCCACAAACTAGATGGTAGAAATGATAAAGGACTGAAAACTCTGTAAATCTTCCAGCTGAGCCATGTGCCACCCATGCACAAAATAAAATACCTTGTCAGTCTTTGTTACAAACACCAATCTTCAAAACTAGTTTTGTTCTGAATTGTTGACAGATTGTTCATGGGAAGTTAGAAAGTCAGTCTGTAGATTCTAAAATAAATAATTTCGCTTGTTAAAATCAGAGAAACATTGGCTGAGCAATGAAGTAACCATAATGTAACAACTCTAGAGAACTAGGACTTGATGTCAGCAGAAAGATTCTCTGGTCACAGTCAAATATTATACAAATAATATTTTGGAGAACATATGTCGAGTTCTTACATATTTTTATTATCCCTTTGTCCTTTATCTGGTACTCTGGACACTGCTTCTACATAAAATTATGAATAAAATGCTGTGGACTCCGTCAGCTATGACCTATTTGAAAGTCAAAGAAGGTAATACTCTTTAAATATACTGTTTATTATATAGGGGGAACATAGGGTACTAGATGCTTATTGAAAAGCAGAAATTGTATTTCTGGGGACAAAATTCAGTGCAAGCCTTCCTGGGTACAGTACAGTTGAAATCAGTAACAGTAACATCATTGGTAATAGTGATGAATCTAGCCCTAAAATTCTGTAAAATTATTTTGTTTAGCTAGTGAAAGAAATAGTGATTCGACAAGATTATTCATTCACTCATAAAAATACATTATGTAAAATTTTTGTGGTCTCTACATTGAATGCAGCTGACTCACTTTTTCATTTTTCAATACGACTGATCTATCTATATCTATATAGCCCTGTCTCATAGCACCCATACCTTAAACAACATCTACACAGTTCATGAGTGCAGAACTACTATTATTAACAAATGAATATGAGTATAAAGTATACAGGAAAACAGCACAAAAGTATTTTAAAAGTTTAACCATTTTTCTAAAAGGAAGCAAAAAGCAAGGTGAGGCACTGAACATACAAATGTGAAATAATCTGTGTTTGAGACAAAATTAAACACACATTATATAGGAATTGTGGTACAAGGACTAGCAAAGGATTTCACATATTTTGTCAAATAGTGAAAAATACGCAATAAAATATATTCAGTTCCTCATTACAGAGTCCATGGCTGAGCAGTTGGTTGATAACTGAAGTTCTAAGAGGTGTCACCAACAAAGAATTAAGGACAGATCAGCAACAGCTATGTATAAAACGTCTTACCTTAGAGATTATGCTTTTGGGGACAACTAAAATGATTTCTTGTTTTAAGAATATTATGACAAGTGTCTGTCTGAAAGGTTTATCATGACAAACATTCTTTTCAGTGAAGATAAAATGTTGAGATGATAATACAGGTGGGGAAAAAAAAAAGAGAGAGAAAAAAAAGAAGGAGTTTTATTAGGTGAAAAAAAAACAGTGGCATACGTTTTTTACAGTGGAGGGCAATTAAGGGGTCCAAGAACCACATGCTGGGAATTCAGGGGTAAAAGCTGTGAATTCAGGCAGAATTATTTAATAATGCCAGAATTGTGAGTATATGTAGCAAGTTGCCAAGCTGGATCATCACAGAAAATATTATAAATAAATGCAAGAGGCAGATAGACATTTTTATGAAAGGGAAGGACACTGGAAGGTGCAGTGACAAAAAAGGAGAAAGAAGGCTTTATGAGCCAAGCAGGTTTCTTTCTGTCCAGCAAATCTTTATGTCCTTTAACATCCATTATCATTATGATTCATAAGCATAATTACCTTCATTTTCCTCAGTCTGTTAAAGCTAGCTGGATTTTTCTTCATTTTCTTAGTTACTGATGTAAGGTGTTGTCAAGTGCAATTACATTATCTTAATATCTCTGTAAGAACATTGTCATCAGTATGGAGGGCTAAAGATTTGGTTCTTCTTAAGGAAAATATATCCTAGGTTATGTCCCTGTAAGATATATCTGTCCTGGGTTCAGCAGTAGCAGTTATTTTTTGATCCTTCTTAGTAGCTGGTGCAATGCTGGGTGTTTGTTTTTTTTTTTTTTTTTTACTTTCAGCCTGGGAACAGCGCTAATAACACTGATGTTTTTAGTTACTGCTCAAATGTTTAGTCTGACCAAGGACTTTCTGAGTCTCATGCTCTGCCAGCGAGGAGGGGAAGCTGGGACATAGCAGAGACAGGACACCTGACCAAACTAGCCAAAGAGGTATTCCATACCACAGCACGTCATGTCCAGGATGTAAACTGGGAGTTACCCAGAAGGGCTAGCTCACTGCTTGGGTGGGCTGGGTATCAACAAGTGGTATTGTATTCTCTTTCCTTGTTATTTCTCTGATCATTATTATTATTGGTGGTAGCAGTACTGGTTTTGTGTTTTACCTTAGTTACTGGACTGTTATCTCAACCTGTGGGAGTTACATTCTTTCGATACTACTCCCTGTCCCTCTGGGAGCTGCAGGGAGGAGTGGGGAAAGGTGGGAAGAAAGGGGGAGAGTGAGAGAGAGGGCTGAGTAGCTGACTTACAGCCTGGGCTTAAACCACAACAATTTCTGATATACTGTTATTCTAAAACCCTTAAACTGTTGCATTTTGCAAGATACATTTTTTTTTTGTACAAAGGAAACAGCATGCATATTTTCTGTAGATGTTTCTGAATGTAAACAGAGGAGATTTAGGTTAGACATAAGGAAGAAATTCTTTACTGTGAGGGTGGTGAGACACTGGAACAGGTTGCCCAGATAAACTGTGGCTGCCCCATCCCTGGCAGTGTTCAAGGCCAGGTAGGATGGGACCCTGAGGAACTTGCTTTAGTAGGAAGTGTTCATGCCAATGGCAAGGGGCTTGGAACTAGATGAATTTTAAGGTCCTGGTTAATGTAATGACAAATGTCTCTCCTAAAGTAAATTAAAAAATTACAATACAAGCTATTTTTCATGTCATATTATCAACTTTCTGTACTTCTTATTAAGACCTTGTGTAAATCGTAAGGAAAGATGACAGATTTCACACATTAGTCATGGTAAAATGGTAAATTTCACAATTAGTCATAGACTACTAGAACATTATTTAGAAATCCAGTTAGTCATTTTTACCATTAAAGAGCTAAAATTGCTTCATAATGAACTTGAATATAAGCATAGAATTTCACCTTATAATCAACACTTGAATTTTTTAATTTCAATATCAGATACAAAATATGTCTTTTTCAAAAACCTCAGATACATGTTTCTGAAAACAAATTTAATTTTTCCTATATGCATGTCAGTTTGCAACAATGCTAGAACTTCAATTATTGTATTAAAATCTGCATTCTTTCATCTTGTAACAAAAAGCATAATACCAAGTTTTGGATATTTGCAAAAGTTTTATTTACTTTTGATGTTAAAAAATCCCTGAACTTTACACTTAAATATTATACTGGTTTTGAAATTATCCCCCCAAAAAATTGTAGTTTTTTCATCAGTTGCATACAGAAACAACAGTTTCTTAGCCTCTGATTTATTTTGCTGTTTGTGTCACTATATTGTGTATTACCTAATCTATAATTTGAAAAAAAAAAAAACAAAAACAAAACAATTTACCTTCACTTTTTTCTGTGTGTGCTAACTTTGCCAATGACATACATTGAAAGTTGTAACAGAAGGTTTTCTTCAGCCTTCTCCTTTACTTTGGATCATTTTGCAGCTCATCTTTCTTGACAGTTTAAGCATGTTCCATCCATTTATGACAACCTTGGTTAATTTCATTGTGTGTATGTACACATAATTTTAAAGATCATAGAATCCTTAGAATGGTTTGGGTTGGAAGCTCACTCAGCTCCAATGCCCCTGTCATAGGCAGAAACATCTTCTACCAAACCAGGTTGCTCTAAGCCCTGTCCAACCTGGCCTTGAACGTTGCCAGGGATGGGTCAGCCACAGCTTCTCTGAGCATCCTGTGCCAGGGCCTCACCTCTCTCACAGGGAAGAACTTCTGTCTAAGGTCTCATCTCAGTCTCTCCTCTGTCAGGTTAAAGCCATTTCTCCCTTGTGCTGCCTATACAGACCCTTGTCTAAAGACTCCTCCAGGTTCCTGGGCCTGCTGGCTAAACTCCTTTTGAAGCAGCCCAGCACATGGGTGGTTTCCGGGCTCAAGTGTACACTGCGCGTCATGGGGAGCTTTTCATCAACCAACACTCCAAGTTCTTCTTCTCAGGACTGCTCTCAATCCATTCTCCACCCTGATTGTCTTTGTGCTTGGTACTGCCCTGACCCAGGTGCAGGACCTTGCACTTGGCCTTGTTGAACTCGATGAGGTTCGCACTGTCCCACATCTCACACTGTCCTTGTCCCTCTGGATTCCATTCCTTCCCTCTACCATGTCAACTGCACCGCACAGCTTGGTGGTGTCAGCAAACTTGCTGAGGGTACTGTCCCACTGTCCATGTTGTCAGCAAAGATGATAAACAGTGCCAGTTCCATACGTACCACTGAGGAACATCACTTGTCACTGACCTCAGTTTGAACATCAAACCATTGACCACAAGTCTTTGAGTGTGCCATTCAGCCAATTCCTTATCCACCAACTTGTCCATCTGTCAGACACATACTTCTCCAATTTAGAGTCTAGGATGTCATGCAGGACAGTGTCAAATGCATTGCCATCCAGGTTTGATTGATTGATTGATGGTTTGGCTTCACCAGTGAAGATTTTGGGAAGGGCTTTAACTACACTTACTTCAAGCACAATGACCAAAGGTGAGTGGGATATACAAATCATCCAGGTAGATAGCATCAGTCACTCTTCCTCTATACTCTAATGCTGTAGATCCATCAAAGAAGGTCATCAAATCTGCCAGGTACAATTTTGCCATTAGTGAAGCCACATTGGCTGTCACCATATTGTGACAAAAAAAACCCTTGTTTTCTATGGCCTTAGTATAGTTTCTGGGAGGATCTGATCCATGATCTTGCTGGGCGCTTTTGGTTGGTTTGGTTTTCAGACAGTGAAGACTTGCAAGGATCAACAAGTAATCAGACTTTTCCATTGCAGCTGCACTTTCATTGCTTGACATATAGAGGAGCATAAAGCAAACATGGGTTGCTTGGTTTGGTATAACATAAAAGTCTATGACTACTAATAATCGAGTACTT